>NC_090436.1:44697008-44998963 GCF_031143425.1 Pleurodeles waltl
ATCTACTAATAATTGATAAATGGACCTGGCACAAGGTGTATGTACCATAAGGTACCCACTACAAGCCAGGCCAGCCTCCTACAGTGACTACCCACCTCAAGGAATCATTGCAGTTCTTGTCATGGTGTACCCTCAAAGTTAGTAAATTAAGCTGAGGTCAACACCCTTGTTGCAATGGCACAGAGACCACAAGCTCTGCTTATGCAATCTTTAAATTATTTATGAAGGGAAACACAAAAATAAAGTAGTAATGCATAGCAATAAAAACTTAAAACAGAAATAGGAAAATAGAGCAAAAACTAATAAACAAAATAACAGCCAGTTGGCAGTAATACAATAAGGACAATCAGTGATATGTTGTTTTAAAGTTTTAAGTAGGAATAGCATCAAGAAACACAACATGTCAATGATATTCAATGGTTGCAGTAGACCGAGGTGAAATTTAATGGTTAATGCAATAGAGTTCGGGTTGAATACACTAACCAGGTATGTCCTGATCAAAACATTCACCTTCTGACTTTAGTCCTTTAAGTGCAATCTACTACAGGATTACACTTCTAAACCCCTAGCACCTCAGGGCGGGAACTTACAGACTCCCAGTGTGTCAGGCAGAGGCCAAACAGCAGGGTCCATTCCCATTCCAGTAGCCAGTGATCATATGGGTAGTTACAGGAAAAAGCTTGTTGTTGGAGCCCATCTCTTGGTACTGGGCACCAGAGAGTGCAGATTCAGTCCCGAAACAATCTTATCTGGTCGCAGACAGCAGATTCAGTCATCATATCATCATTCTCAGGTCCTGAGGTAGGTGCCTGGAGATGCCATATTTATGCCTGGCATGAGCTAGTGAATGGGAATGACTCTTGGACATGCCATGACCAATGAGGTAAAAGTTCCTAGGGCCAATACTACCCACTTTGGGTATTTTCAAGTACACAAACGTTTTCAGCCACACTAAACTTTGGGGCCTCGGGTATTGTGAATGGAGAGAGTTCTATGGTTATCCCAGTGTGACAATTCCTCCTCTGACATCAACATATAGTTTAAAGTAGCCATGGTAGCCCAAATAAACCTAGCAGTAGCAGTCTGGAAGTACAAAGCAAATCATTCATCAACCAGAGAATGTATACCAAATAATTGTTTTGCAATCATGTTGTCCCCCCCCCCCAGTATTATATGTAAAAACTAGGGGTAGGTGGAACTTGCGGAGTTTCACTGTGCAGAAATCCACTGAGTTACATAAAAACTCTGCTAGATTCTGTGGAGGTCCATGAGCAGATGGAATCAGTCGTGCTGCACTGCTTGCCTGATTTTTAGTCCCGGGAGCTTGTTCTGAACTGTAAAATCAGCACAAAGGCACCACGTTGCTAGCTAGAGGGTGCTGCTTCTTTCTGTCACTCAAGTAGATTTTCTACTCAAGCATCAGCTTTCTCAGTGCACACAGTTGCGATCTGCCACGACTGCCCTCATTGAGAAATCTTGCTGGGAGGCATTCTAGGGCCCCAATATCATGATAGGGGACTCAAAATCTTACTTTCGCTTGCCAACTTAATGTTGGTGAGCCACGCATGAGACAAAACACAGCATGGAGGTTGCAGGAGTTTTGCCGAGACTCCGCTCTCTCCAAGTGGAATACAGTGTGAACAAAACTCAGTGAACCCTGCTGGCAGAGCGGCATTTTTCACTCACCCCTAAACCCAGAAGACCTGTCAAGCAAAATTTGACATTCAAGAAGGATTCTGCACTGTCATATCAAAAGAGATGCTCACAGCCCTACCCTGCAAACTCTGGATGTTTAGAGAAGTCATCACTGGACATTCAAGTTAACCTTTTGCTTGCTTTTGGAAAGTGTTTCACACTTGTTTCATACCTATTACACACCTATTCAGATGCTAATTATTTAGCTGGCAGAATGTGAAGAACAAATGCAAATTTAGCCTCCAGGAACTTCAAGTAGGAAAAATGTATCTTTATAAAACTTACATTTCCTTAATATTTATTAAAACTCTCAATTGACTATTTAATTGGATACAGCATTAGAAATATAATCTGTACTCTGATTTTCTACTGAGGACAGATACATTTTCCATGGAGAAAAATTGGCTTTTGGTTGGTAGTCACTGTAAGGGTGTGCTACCATAAACTTTTTACATCTCCTTATTTTAAATACCATGCACTTTGCCTTCCGGACAAAAAAGGGATAACTTAGTGATATGTAAAAGGGAGGTATGGGCCTGTCAAAAGGGTTTATTTTGAAGTTTCTAACTGCCACACTCAGGCTAAAACAGAAGGCCTGAAGCCATGTTTCACACCGTCACTGTAGTGGATGGTACAATAGATTCTGCAGTCCACTAGTGACATTTAACTTTCATGCCATGCACAGCCTTCTGACATGAGCTAGGTGTAGTTGGTTTCATAGGTCCCAGCCAAAGAGTCACTAGACCAGCATATCAAACGTAGGTGTAAGGAATTGGGGGGGATCATTCTCAAGCAGCAATCATAACTCTTACCAGATTGAAGTCACAAGCAACGCTAAGTTAACTGGTGTTCAACCCATGGGTAGCTTGGTGTACAGCAGTCAGGTTTAATTTAAAGGCAAAGTATTTGTGCAACACGTTAAACAATAACACCACAAAAGGATCCCACATTACTGTAGAAAAATAAAGTCATTATTAATAAATAACACAAGACCAAAACAACTAAAATCCAATTAGCAGAACCTGAGACATTTAATTTTAAAGATTTTATAAAAAATAGTACCAAAAATAGTACCAAAATAGTCTCATCCACCGGGACAAAGTCACAACCTTAGCCCAACCATGATGGAGTGTGGGCTGGCAACAAAGAGCCAGTGAAGCCTGCTGAACAAAGTACCATAAATCCTTGTTTGCGGAGCATTGCAAGGATCCCCATCAAAGATGCGTCTCTCAGCTAAAGCGATGCATCACTTCTGAGAGGCAATGAGTCTGCAGTCTGAGGTTATGCATCCTTGTCGAGGATACCATTGACAAGAGCTTGCAATGCAATTTCCAGTGTTGAGGATGAGTTGTCAGTCAGGGGGATTCATATTTTCTGAGAGGCTGCGAGATTATGATGTGGAGTTCAGCGTTGTCTTTGAGACTGCTGTTGAGAAATGTAAGAGGCCGACTTTCTATATAGTGTACAAAAATGATGTGCACTGTGTAGAGAATCCAAGCAATGCCACCTTGGTATCCAAAGGTAAAAAGCAGATCACCCAATGCTCTGTTTTTGTGGTAGTGTGGGTGCGCAGTTAGGCTTATCTTGAAGATGTGCTAAGTATTTGTTGTACTCACAGTATCAATAAATGTGGGCACGCACTCAGAAAAATACCTCAAGACCAATTTACATAAACAAGGAAAAATTTAAGCATTTCTCCTTGTTGCAGCATGCTAATGCCACCCCAGGGGTGGCATTATATTTTGGCGCTGTCTCAGGTTTACAAAAAACTCGAAAATCTGGGGCAACGTAAAAATTTAATGGGTTTTGATGTGGCACGCCCACAGCAAACACCCATTGCACGCCCCTTTCGCACAAAGTGCTGCTTTTTAAGAGAGGCTGTTGGCCGCAAAAATACGAAGCAGTGGAATAGCGGCTCCAGAGTGTCACTAAAAGTGATGCTCCAGTGGTGACATGGCTTTGTAAATCTGCCACTTAGGCAGTCATTCTGACCGCGGCGGGCGGCGGTCGCCGCCCGCCATGCGGTCACCGACAAATGGCAGCTCCGCGGTCAGGAGACCGCGGATGCCATTCTGGCTTTCCCGCTGGGCCGGCGGGTGACCGCCAAAAGGGCGCCCGCTGGCCCAGCGGGAAAGCCCCTGCAACATAGAAGCCGGCTCCGAATGGAGCCGGCGGTGTTGCAGGGGTGCGACGGGTGCAGTAGCACCCGTCGCGATTTTCACTGTCTGCAAAGCAGACAGTGAAAATCTTCATGGGGCCCTGTTAGGGGGCCCCTGCACTGCCCATGCCAGTGGCATGGGCAGTGCAGGGGCCCCCAGGGGCTCCACGACACCCGTTCCCGCCATCCTGTTCCTGGCGGTAAGAACCGCCATGCCGGCGCTGGAGGTTTCCCTGGGCCAGGGGAAAACCGGCGGGAAACCGCTGGTTCCCCTTTTCTGACCGCAGCTTTACCGCTGCGGTCAGAATGGCCCTGGAAGCACCGCCAGCCTGTTGGCGGTGCTTCCGTGGTCCCCGGCCCTGGCGGTCGAATGACCCCCTTAGTGTTCTGGCTCCTGAGAGCAGATACTCTCACCCCAGGAGTCCAGAATTCTGTCTGATGCTATCTGGCTAGCTACGATCGGTCAGCACAATGCCAGCGCCATCAGTGTGGGTTTATTATTCTGAGTAGTTTGATAAAAAATAAAATGGTTCAGAGAGGCCATCATGTAGCTGGGGAACTCGTAATGACCAGTGTCCAGCACATGCATTTGCTTTGGCTTTCCTGTACACTTACTATGTCTTAAGGTTTTGCAAAGACACAGTAGGGGCATATTTGCTCATGCACACACATCCTCTTTCATGAATTATGGAGCACCCTGCCTTAGGGCTGTCAGGTCTGTTAGAGGCGTGACTTACCTATATTGCATGCAATATCACTGGACATACACTCTTGGTGAGTACCAGGTTGGGTTTGCAACTTTTAAACACACTTTGTCATGCACTTGCAATGGCAGTCTGCATGAGGCTGATGTGAGGCCTCTCCAAGTGGCACAATTGGTGCTGCAGCTCTAGGGGGTCCTCTTCAGTACCCATGCCCTAGGTACCAGGGGTACCATTTACTAGGGACTTACACGGGTGTCTAAAGTGCCAAACATAATACAGTTTTGAGAAAGAGATCTGGCCCTGGGAACCTGTTTAGTAGGGGCCCAAGGCACATACATTTTGAAACCTCATCATTTTCCAGGCAAAAGGCGGGGGCCTAACATGTCACAAGAGGCCCTTTCTCACAATGAGAGATGCAAGGGCCTGCACCGAGAATGTGTCTTGCAGCTGTGGGTCCAACACAGTGACGGGCCGTGGTGTGATACAGGTCTTTTCGGAGGTTCTCATCTACGGAGTAGCGAAGATGGATTGGTTCTGATCAGGGTTGCTCTGCACAGCAGATGAGATGAGTCAGTTCTGCTAGATCTACACAGGCTGGCAGAGCACCTAAGGCACACCTTCTAAGGTTCAGGGCTGGGATGCCACCACTTGGCAGTGTAGACTTACAGATGACAGAGTCTATGTTCCGGTGCAAGGTTGTTGGAAGCCTGTTGTGTCCCTAAGGCTTCAGATCAGGAGGCCAGTCAACTAGCCCTTGGAGTCACTCTGGAATTCTGGGTTCAAGAGATGGTCCTTCTCCCAGGAAAGAGTGCAATTAGTCAGCACAGCAGGGGGCAGTCCTTCACAGAAGGAGTTCAGTAGAGCAGCAGCCCTTTCCACAGCACAGCAGTCCCTCTTTCTGGCAGGGTATTCACAGGTCCAGAAGTGAACTGAAGTAGTAGTGTATGAGATCCTCTGTTTATACCCAGTTGCGCCATTGAAGTGAGGGAGAAGCATCTAGAGTGTTCCCTTTGAGGTACCCAGACATCCTGCTTTCCCTGTCCTACCTCCAGACTACACAGGATTTACAACCCTTTGTGTGGAGACAGGGCACAGCCTATTCAAGTATAAGTGGGGCTGTGCCCAGCTCCAACCTCCCATCCTGCTAGTGATGGCCCATACAGGCACACCTAAGCTCCTTATTTGGTGTGGCTATCTATAAAGAATACACAAAGCTCAACTCTTAGCTATGCCCAGTCATGTGACCCAGGTACAGGCTACATGCACTAAATGGCTTATGTAGGAGTATGCCAAATTTCTAAAAGTGGCATTTTCAAAACTGTAATTAAAAATCCAACTTCACCATAAGTTTGGATTTTTATTTACAGTTTCAAAGAAAAATAACATGAACTGGTTACCAGTTTTCATATGGAAATTACAGCTCATTAAGTGTAAAAAGGCAACTCCAATGTTAGTCTGTGACAGAGGTAGGAGGTGCATTAGTGAAAAACTAATTTTAGAGGTTTTTTTACCACCTGGACAGGTAAGACTTACAAATACAGGTCCACTTTTAAAGTATACCACACCTTGCCCTCTAGCTTGTCCATACCCTACCCTAGGGGGACTTATATCTAATAAAAAGGGTGAGTTGGGCCTGGCAAAAGATTTATTTTGCCAGGTTGAACCTGACAGTTAAAAAACACACTCACAGGTTGCAATGGCAAGCCTGAGATGTTTGAAGGGCTACTAACAGGGTGGCACAACACATGCTGCAGACCCACTAGTAGCATTTAATTCACGGTCCCTGGGAACATGTAATGCCACTTTCCTAGGTACTTACAAGTAAATTAATTATGCTTATTATGAATAAGTCAATGTAACCACATTTTAAGGAGTGAGCACATGCATGTCAGCACTGGTTAGCAATGGTAAAGTGCACTGAGTCCTAAGGCTACCAAAACAAGATCAGTGAAAACGGAGGAGGAAGGCAACAGGTTTAACGTGTGTCTTAACAGATGCAATTAAATGAGAACTACCCAATCCCTAGGGAGTTCACATCACTAAGGCAGAAGAACCTGGAAAGGCCACCAGCACTGGTGTTGTCTGACACAGGATGGTGTTCCACTGTTAAGTCTATTCCCTGTAGGGAGATGGGCCATCCCAACAGTTTGAGATTTTTGCCCCTCACTTGCATGAGCCATCTGATGGGCCTGTGGTGTCTGAGCCCAGACGTGAGCCCCAAGCAGGTATGCTGTCAGCTTCTTCAGTGTCCAGGCCACAGGAAATACCTCCCTTTCAATCTCACTCCACCTCTATTCCAGTGAAAGTATCCTTCTGCTAATGAAGGTGAACGGTTGGTCTAGGTCCTCCTTATATAACTGTGATAAGATAGCCCCAATGCCATGCTCTGAAGTGTTTGTCTGAACTATGAACTCCTTAAAGAAGTCAAGAGCCATGAGTATGGGTACTGCTTACATGGCCTCCTTGAGGGTATCAAAGACTTTCCAGATCACCATTCTGGGCAGCTTCTTTGAAGCCAAATCTGTTGATGGGACAGCAATGGTGCCACGGCCAGATGTAGGTAGCATTTTGCATGGTTCAAACTGCGAAAATCGCGGTTTGCGTCATGCAAAATGCGCATCGCGATGCACATTCACATTTTGCGAGTCAGTACCGACTCGCAAAATGTGAATGCGACTCGCAAATAGGAAGGGGTATCCCCTTCCTATTGGCGACTCGCACCGCAATGCTAAATTGCTTTGTGACCGCGAACGCGATCGCAAAGCAATTCGCAGTTACCACCAGTGTCACAGTGGTCCAATGGATCACTGCCTACTCTGAAAAAACAAAATAAAAATGGTTTTGTACTTTTTTTTCCATTGCAACTCCTTTTCTTTTGAGGAAAAGGTGCTGCAATAAAAAAAAAAAAACTGCTTTATTTAAAATGCTGTCACCGACATGGAGGTCTGCTGTCTCCAGTAGGCCACCATCCCTGTGAGTGCAGGGAATCGCTATGGGGTCGCAAAATGCGAGCCACCTCATTAATATTAATGAGGTGGGTCTTTGCGACCACATAGCGATTCGCAGACAGTGTCTGAGACACCGTTCTGCATCCAAATTTGCGATTTGGAAATTGTGAGTCGCACTGACTCTCAATTTCCGAATCGCAAATTTGGAAATTGCTACATCTGGCCCCATATCCTTAAATAAACCTCTATAGTACTCTGTGAGGCCCAGGAAGGCCCTTGCCTCAGTCTGTGTTTAGGGGATTTCTAGGACAGAATAGTTTCAATCTTGGCTTGGAGAAGCTGCACCCTCTACCGCCCACCATGTGCCCCTGATACACAACAGAATGCAACCCTTTCTGGCACTTACTGGCCTTGATGTCAGGCCCACATGCTGCAGAGCCTGAAGCACCTCCTGGAGGTGGTACAGGTGTCCCTCCCTGCTGAAGCTGTAGACAGCTATATCATCCAGATAGGTGGCACACAATGCCTTATTCCAGGCTAGGACTCTGTTGACTAACCTCTGAAAGGTGGTAGGGACATTCTTTGAACCCAAAGGATATCACCCTAAACTGGAACAGGCCCTCTGGGGTTGATCTAAGATCAAAGGTACTCAGAAACTTGCCAGCACCTAGCCTGTTGATGAGCTCATCAGTTCAGGGGATGGGTGTGTGCATCAGCCTTCGTGACAGAATTGAGTCGCCTCTAGTCCACACAGAACTCTGAGTGTGCCCGGTACCAGCACCACAGGGCTAGAACAGGGACTGATGGAGGGCTCAATCACCCCTAACATCATAGTCTTGGAGACCTTTTCTCTAATAATGGCCCTGACATTGTCTGACAATGTGTAAATCTTTGTTTTAACAGGCAGACTGTCAGTGTCATGGAAGCATAGGTGTGTGAGTCCAGGAGTGAGGGAGAACAGAGAGGAAAACTGCCATTGCTGCTGGAGTCTGATTGCTTTGCCTTAAGCTCCAGGTTTCCCAAGCTATGCTCATAGACCATTCTCCTGTTTTCCATGGTCAGGTTGTCTACCTCAAGTGACATTTCTTTCTCCATTTTTAATTTTCCTATTTGCAGTGAAACTCCCTCTCTGCCTTCCACTACCAGTTCCTCTGGTGACAGGCCATGCAAGGATACACTGCTTCTGGCAAGGAGTTCCAATCCAGAAGGGGGATGATTCTCTTTCACCAAAGGCTGCATTTCAGTGCTGATGTTCACACCCTGATACTGCTTATCCAGATCATCCTTCTCGTCCTGCACCTCTGTGACTGTTAGTGACTAGTGAACCTCCTGCCAGACCCTCAGAGTTTTCTGCAGCTCCAACACTTTGGTACCCTTCTTGGCGGGGAGCCCCCTTTCCTTGCAGAATTGCTTGAGCTCAATCACAGTATAGTTTTCCAAATTTGCCAGCTCAAATTCCATTCCAGCAAGTATGGTCACACATACTCAAGTAGCAAAGATTAGGAAAAATAAAAGTAGCCAATCAAAGAGAATTAAAAAAAAATATTTGGTCTTATATTATTTATTTTGGGTGGTAGTGTAACCCAACATTACTGTATGGCACCACACAAACGGCAGTCCAAATCCTCACCTTTGAACACCATTGTAATAAATAGGGTTACTGGTTGAGGGAGGTGAAATCTTTCTCAGGAAGTAACCACAATTTTTTTCAGTGTGAAGTCAGAAGCAAACCTTAAATTAATCTGTGCTTCTTGGGCAGCTTGGCACAGAGCAATCAGGCTTAACCCAGAGGCAATATGTAAAGTATATGTGCAATACTGCAGACAGTAACACAGTGAAAACATACTACAAAAGGATACCACACCAGTTTAGAAAAATAGAGTAACTTTAAAAAAAAATATAACAAAACCAAAAAACTCAAATCTAATTAGTAGAACCAGACATATTCCTTTTTAAAGATTTTAGTAAAAATAGAGCCGAAAGGCGTAAAGTGCCAACTGTGAATATCTGTTCTCCCTGCACCAGGACAAAGTCACAACACAAAATCAAGCCGACCATGATAGAGCACTGGCTGGCTACAGGTACGTAGTTAGACTCACTGAACAAAGTGCCTTAAAACTTGGTTTGGGGAGTGTTGTGAGGACCCACTTCAAAGATGCATTGAGAAGCCTGAAGAAATGCATTGGTTCTGAGAGGTGGCGAGGCTGCAGTAGGAGGTCCTGATTCATCATGGAGGATCATGTAGATGAGAGCTTGCATTACAGATCTGGCATCAGGGATTCGTCATGCAGTGGAGGCGATGCATCGGTTTCAAAGAGCTGCAAGGCTATGAAGTGAAATCCAGCATCGTTGTTCTGTTTCACACAGTAGCAGTGATGAATCGGTTCTGCTTGGGGTTGCACCGCGCAGCAGAAAAAATGCATCGGTTTCACTGGATCCACAGAGCCTGACAGAGTACCTTAGGCCTGTTTGCAAGGGTCCATGATTGGGGTAGCACCACTTGGCAAATGTAGACTCACAGTCAGGACTGGGGTTGCACCACTTGGCAAGGTAGACTCATAGAGGGCAGAGTCCAGGTGCTGGTGCAAGGTCCTTTGAAACTTGTTCTTGCCCAGAGGCTTCAGAGCAGGAGGCCAGCCAACTAGCCCTTGGAGTCACTCTGGGATTCTTGGCTCAAGAGTTGCAGGTCCTGTACTTCTCATCAGGTAAGAGGGCAGCAGACAGCAGATCAGCGCAGCAGGGTAGCAGCCCTTAAAAGCAACAGTTCAGCACAGTGGCAGTCCTTTCAGCAGAACAGTAATCCTTTTTCTTGACAGAGTACCCACAAGTCCAGAAGTTCACGGACGTTGTAGTGTGTGTGAGGTCCACTTGTCGCGTAGGCTCTCATTATTCTAATGAGACTACTGGATTTTTGTGGCAGAATTGCCTGCTGTGTGGGAAACTGAGTCTTACCCACTACAGGTGACACCTGTCACCCTAATCCGGGTTTTGCTCTGGCTAACTAGCAGTGCCTCATTTCTACCCAAGGATGATTGGGCAGCCGAGCGCATGACATAATTGATTTCTCAGGGAACCTGTGGTCACTCAGGTCTCTTCCGTTTTCTCTCTATTACATTAGTCTCACATACACAATGACAAACAGAGGCAGTATATGTTTCAGTAAGATTTTAATGAAGCAACTGCATCTTAGATATCAAAGCATGTGCTGCAATAACCAGGACGATACATCATGACAAGATTAATATTGTGACAAGGAGAGAAAAGCATAGAAATAACACTACCATATTATCACTAGAGTTGATAGACTAATTCCTACCTAGACTATAATAGAGCACAGCATGTTAAGCTCTAATTCTGCCCTTCAGGTTCCCCTGGGAAGACATCATCCCCCATACCTGAGCAAAGGCCTGAAGTCTGCATAAGCAGCTGTAGCAAAGCGTTCAGCAATCAGCATACAGTTGTGGGTCTCTGGTTGGAATCTCCCTCTAACGTGTAAGGGACAGGGAAAGTTTTGTATAATAAAACAGCTGGTATTTTAAGAAAATGTCCCTATGCAAGGATGTGTGTTTTTCTATGAATGTCAGAGACAAAACCATGTTCACCGGCAACCTATCTTACTACAGCCTTAAACAAAGCACAGAGTGAGCAAGAATGTCTTGTTTGAGAACGTAGTTCTTGCCTAGGCAAAAACAGCTAGATAGAGAAAAATAAAACAAGACCGCAAAACTGACTATTGTAAGAATAATAAACTAAGCTGAATAAAACATATCTAGGTTAAAGTGCATAGCGGCAGGCCTAGTGTGCTAAAATAACATGCATAAAGCTATAACTAAAATGGCTACACAACAAACTGTTAATACCCAGTTGTGCATTTGAAGTGCATTTGAAGTGGGTGAGAAGCTTCTAGAGGTTCCCCTTTAAAGTACCTAGGCATCCGGCCTTCCTTGTCCTGTCTCCAGACCCAAGACTAAGTACAGGGCGTATGCCATTGTTTTTGTGGTGGCAGGACAGAGCCTATTCAGCTTCTCCCTCACACCCTGCCAGTGATGGCCCATAAAGGCACACCTAAGCTCCTTATTGTGAGTAGCTGTCTAGAAAGAATACACAAAGATCAACTATCAGCTCTTTCCAGTCATGTGACACACGTACAGGCTACATGCACTAAGGCCCTGATTTATACTTTTTGGGGAAAAACTGCACTAACGCAGTTTTGCACCAACATGTTTAGCACCAGCTTGACCCATTTCTGTGCACCGGCTGGGTACCATATTTATGGAATGGTGCAAAGGGTAGACTAGTGTAAACAAAAAAAATGACGTTAGTCGGGTAGGGCTGGCGGTATGGAAGAATGGGGTTTTGCACCCAAAAATTACATTAGGCAGGTTAGAGTAAAAAAAATGACTCTAACCTGCCTAGAGTCAATTTCTGATGCAAAACCATCCACACCACATGACCCCTGTCTTAGAAAAGACAGGAGTCATGCCCACCACCCCAATGGCTAGCACAGGGGACCAGGGTCCCCTGGGCATGACCATTGCACCCTGTGCCATGTATGGGGCCCATTTCAGGGCCCCCTAAGGAACTTTAAAAAATAAAATAAAATGCTAACCTGTACTTACCTGGGATGGTATCCCCCATCCTCTGCTGTCCCTCTGGTGTGGGTGGGGGTTTCCCTGGGGCCTGGGAAGGGCACCTGTGGGTTTATTCCATGGTGTTCCACTGTGGAAATAGGCCCACAGGTCCCCTAACACCTTCCCTGACCTAAACATTACCCGTGCACCATTTTTGCACAGGAGTATAAATATGGCGTTAAGGCCATAGAGTCATTTTTTGCACGGGAATGCCTACCTTGTATAAGGCAAGGTAGGTTTCCACGTCCCAAAAATGACTTTAACTCCATAAATTTGGTGCTAAACGGGTCTAGCGCCAAAGTATAAATATGGAGCTAGTTTTGCACCGAATTAGGGTAAATTAAATGACGCTAATTCAGTGCAAACAGAGTATAAATATGCCCCTAAGTGACTCAGGCAGGAATATGCCACCTTTCTAAAGGTGGCATTTTCAAAATTGTAATTTAAAATTCAACTTCACCATAAGTTAGGCTTTTTCATTACAGTTCCAAAGACACCAAGGGGTATATTTATACTCTGTTTGCGCCGGATTTGCGTCTGTTTTTTTTACGCAAATCCGGCGAAAAGCTAACTCTATATTTATACTTTGGCGTTAGACCCGTCTAGCGCCAAAGATCTTGGAGTTTGCGTCATTTTTTAGCGTGGACACCTACCTTGCGTTAATGATATGCAAGGTAGGCGTTCCCTTCTAAAAAACTACTCTAAGGCATGTGCGCCTTATTTAAAGTCCCGTGCAAAAATGACGCACGGGAGTGGGCGGGTCAAAAAAAATGACCCATCCCAGGGAACTTAAGGTAAGTTCAGGTAAGTATTTTTTTTGGTTTTTTTTTGTGGCATAGGGGGGCCTGATTTGTGCCCCCCTACATGCCACTATGCCCAATGACCATGCCCAGGGGACATAAGTCCCCTGGGCATGGCCATTGGGCAAGGGGGCATGACTCCTGTCTGTGCTAAGACAGGAGTCATTTCAATGGGGGTTGGGAGTAAAAAAAAATGGCGCAAATCGGGCTGAGGCGAAAATTTTGCCTCAGACCTGACTTGCCTTATTTTTTGACGCCCAAGCTCCATTTTCCCCTACGCCGGCACTTACTGGTGTGAGTCATTTTTTTTTACGCACACCAGTCAGCTCCCCCGGCTAACGTCATTCAATAAATAAGGCGCCCGCATGGCGCTTTGGAATGGCGTTACAATTTTTGACGCACAACTGCGTTGGCGCAGTTGTGCGTCAAAAAGTATAAATATGGCCCCAAATATGAACTGGTTATCTGCTTTAATTTGGAAATTACTGCGTATTAAATGCAATAAGGTAACTTCAATGGTAGTCTGTGGGAGAGGTAGGCCTTTCAGTAGTGAAAAAGGTATTTAAGTATTTGTCACTACCAGAACAGGTAAAACTTAAAATATCTGCTTCACTTTTTAAGGACACTTCACCCTGCCCTCTGCGCTGTCTAGGGCCATCCCTAGGAGTGACATGTCATATGTACTAAAAGGGAAGTTTTGATCCCGGCAAAACATTTATTTTGGCAGTTGAAAACCACACACACAGGCTGAAATGGCAGGCCTGAGCCATGTTTAAAGAGCTACTTAAGTGGGTGGTAGAATCAGTGCTGCAGGCATACTAGTAACAATAAATATACAGACCCTGCCCACAAATAGTGCCACTTTACTAGGGACTTACATGTAAATTAAATATGTCATTTGGAAATAAGCTAATATCACCTCTTTTAAGGAGTGAGCACATGCACTTTAGCACTCGGTATCAGTCCAAAGGCCAGCAAAACGAGATCAGCAAGAACGGAGGAGAAAGGCACATTTTGGAAAGACCAGACTGGTAAGACTATTATCATCGCTCTTCAAAAATCACCAATATTTTTCAAATGTATATGTCAGTAATTCACATAATGCAATGTTGAATAATAGTGATAATTAAAATAAAAAGTATGTCCATGAGTCTTTGTTTTAACTTAGTTTTTGTTCATGTAGTTTGTGGAATAAAAAATGTGAAAAGAAAGAATCAGGAACATATTGTTTTAAAAAAAAAACGAAATCAAAGTATTACTTTTAACAATTTACAACCGAGAAATGAAATCATAAAAACAACCACACGAGGTCGTTGCACTTCAGCTGAAGAGCATACAGCTCTAGCTAGGGATGTTTTTTTTTTTTTTTTTAATTGTAATTTATGCTGGTGTCATGGTTTTATTGGGCCAGAAGACTTGCATTTTTTCCTAATTTCCTGATTGGGGCTGCTTCATTTTCGGTAGCCCCCTTGTACATTACAAAAATTCTTGGTGGTGCCTGTGCCACTTCCAGGGACATAGTAAGCATAATAATATTCTTTATTATAATGCTCTAGGGCATCTTAGGGTGCTTCTTCCTATGAGCAGTGAATAATAAATGAATAACTCCTGCCACTCATTTACTAATAATTTTTTTACAAATTATATCGTATTACCTGGTGCCTCCTTGGACACCCAGAACTCATTTTTTTTATTAAAGGGAATTGTGGAGCTCACTCTTATTCCCGAGGCTCTGTAGGATCCGGAAGTCCCATCTACTGAGCTGTATTTTTTTATTAAGGTGAGTGGGACTCTCCCACTCTCTCCCTGAACCAGTAGGGCACTGGGGACCCCATCCCTGGTGGGCCTTTGTCATTTAATGGGAAGGTGGCACACGGCCCCCTTCATTGGGTCACCAGGGCCCCAGGGGCACAATCCTCCGAGGTATTTTTTTAATTAAGGGAGATTGTGGCCTGCTTCTCTGAGACTTTAAGCCCTGAGGACCCCATCCACCGGGGTCTCTGGTGGATTCCCACCAATGGCACCCATGAAACACTACATTGGGGGCCACAGGGGCCCTGGCATTCCCAGCTGGCTTGCCACCCAGATACCAGTTCCCTGCAAAGATACCACCATGGGGAGGGGGGTACGCAACCCCACTCTCCTTTTTGTAGTTTGGGGCGCTGGGATGGGATCTCTGGGGTTGAACAGAGGCTAAGGGATGAGGGGCTGAGTGCCCCACCTCTTTTATTAACCAATCAACCTTGGGGGATGGGGTCACTTAGGTTCATTAGTGGCTCGGCGAGAGGGCCTGCATACCCCACTTTTTACAGTGCACTTGGCACCAGCGGATGGGGTCTCCCAGGGCCCTGAGTGGCTGAGGGAAAACGACCCCACTCATGTCCCCTCCTAAATGCATAATATTAAAGACCTATGGCCCCTGGCCCTCTCGGGGTGGGGGGGTAAACTCTATTACATTTAAAATGCAGACTGGTGTTTTATTTTTTTTAATATACAGGAATCCCACAGGAGCAAAAGGCTGGAACACCTTACAACCGCACCTCAAGCAGTCACGATCGCTGCCTCAATTCAAGAAGGACCTCAAGACCTGGCTTTTTGACTGATCTCTGCAGTCATTCCTCAGTGCCTTGAGATCCCATGGGTGTGCTCTACAAGCTCCCTATTGATTGACACAGGATTGCAACAATTATAAAAACTATTTTGACTCCACAGGACACCCCCAAAAGGGATATAGGGCAGGATATTGCTACCCTGCACCTTTATCTTTTGTCATTCATACTCTCAGGCAGGAAACCAAGGACCACATGTACAAAGATCAGGTTTTGCAACGAGCAAATTGTGAGTCTTAGCGGCTCGCAATTTGTGAATCGCAAAACCTGATGTACAACAGTGTCAATGACACTGTTTGCATTTCCCAAAGGGGTCACAAATAACCTACCTCATGAATATTCTGGAGGTAGGTCTCAATTTGCGACCCAATTGGGAATGGCTGCACTTACAGGGATGGTGTCCTGCTGGGGACAGCAGACCACCATGTCTGTGACTGCTTTTGAATAAAGCAGTATTTTTTTTTTAAATGCAGCCCATTTTCCTTAAATGAAAACAGAATGTATTTCAAAAGCAAAAGTTTTCGCATGCACTCACGAAGGGGTCCCGTGGGGACACCTTCCCTTTTTGCAAATGGGTTAGCACCAGTTTAAACTGGTGCTAACTGCGATTATTTTGTGACCGCGTTCCCAGTCATAAAACAATCATATATTGCACTGCCACTCACAAGTAGGCAGGGAACGCCCCTTCCTAATTGTGACTCGCAAACCCTTTTTGAAATTCGGTAATGAAATTACCGAATCGCACAACTCGGTTTGTGCATTGGAAACAGCTTTTTTCTCCTCGCAGGCAGTTTGCGATGAGAAAAAAGCTTTGTACATGTGGCCCCAAGTCTCTGAGTCTTGCAATGCTTGTTTGCAATATATTTCCTCATGTTGCAGGCAGGCAATCAGAGTGTTCGCTCCTTCTTGAGCCTTGGCTTTGTGGTAGTGCATTAGCCCAAGGGAAAAAAAGCTTCTGGACCAACCAGAACACTATATTTTCTTAAATTGGGTTTGTGGGATTCTTGCAAGAGACCTTTGAACCTAATCGTCCAGCTATTCAAATATTTAATACCTCAAAAACTACTGAACAGACTCACAGCAAATCACAAAAAGCAGTCTTTCTTCGCCAAGAACTAGCAAAGAACTAGAAAAGCTTCTTTCATGACAGATCTCATGGAGCGATCCGAATGACTACCATCACCTCAACCAGGATATGGCGGCAACCAATTTAGGACTCAGGACTCAGTCCAGAGTCCTAAAAAATAGTTTTAAAAAAGGGCGTAAGGGGGCAGTGTAGGGATATTTTGCCCCCCCAGGCATGGTGGTGGAGGACCCTGCAAGGGGCAAAAAACATTATTTTTAAAGTAAAACATTACTCCCTGAGCACAACAGAAGTTAAAAGGGAGGGGGCTGGACTGACCCCATATTACTGAGCCTGTTAAGACCCAGGGGATCTGATCATCCTGGGGCTGGCTCACAGACTGTGTCCTAGGGAGGCCACCCCCAGGACATAGCAGTTTGCTGTCCGCATCAGCGCAAGATGGTAAACATATGTTTGCTCCCACCAGGCGGGATCATTTTTAAATCTCTCACCAAATGGTAGCAGATTTGCATTCCCTGCCTGCAGGAGAGTAGGTAGGGAAGGCATATCTTCTGTCACTCTGTGTGATTTCTAAAAATGTTCCAACCAGGTGGGAGCAGGTTTCTGTTTCCCTGCTCGCACTCCTGAGGACAGGTAAACACATATTTCTCTCACCCAGTGGGAGTAAACAAAAACAGCTGCTCCAACTAGCCGGGAGCAATGCTGGCTACTACATGCAGGGAGCCGGCTGGGGCCACAGGTGCCCTGTGGCTCTCCCCTCAGGCCCCAACTTGCTGTTTGGTGGGTATTCATGGTAAGCACCTGGAACCCACCTAAAAACAATAAGGGACCCAAGGTATTGGGTCTCCATGGCCTAATATATTCCGGGGAGGAAGGCCTTCTTTTTTGACATTCGGGTGACATAAAACATGCAATATTACTTTGTGAATTGCAAAAAATTATAAACTTGCACAAAAGTGTAAGTTTACCTTTGTGATTCAGACCCTTTGTGCATCTCTAGTTTTTTTCCCTATAAAAACATAATATAGGGAAAATGCACAAAATTGAATATAAAATTATGCGTAAAACTCACTTCTTATACCACATAGTGAACTGCTTTGAGGAAAATATGTCTATCGTCACACATGTTCTGCTCCAGTCTGCCTCTCGCAAGACAATTCTGCTAAACCCTACTCAAACTTGTTTCTCACACTTTTTATGGTGTAACTAGTCCTCTGCACGAAACAATTACATAAAGTAATGAGCTGGTGTAAATTCAGACATCTTGTGTAATTTGAGAAATACAAAATGTAATGAATTTACAGGTGTTGAAGAAATGTCTAGGGCTGACATCTTACACATTTTACCTAAAGCAATGCAGTTGTGATGTAATGATGATAGCAAAAATCAACTGAAAGTGTTGAGCATGTTCCCTGTAAACAGGGCCAAAATGTAAAACCATTGTATATGCTGTCATTTAAAATTAGTTTGTATTTTCTAAATAGCCCTTTCATTACAAAATTGCAGTGGCACCCATGTGATTAAATGCAGGGAGTATCCATTACTCAGAAATGTTCACGTTTGCTATAGTAATCTAATACATTTAATTAATGCTTATCAACTAAAAGCACTTAAGTCTTACCTTGTTTAATGACTCTCAGAATGTCAAATATGGAAGGCATCTGTTGTTGTGAAGAGGAGTTTATTCATCAAAACAAATAGTCTGCAGTCAGCAGGGGAATCATGCATAGTGCCCAAATAAACATCAAATAGGTGAGTCAGGTAAATGCTCTGATGAAAGTCACTTACATATAACATCAGTATATAAACCTTAACTTACTCATACTTTCCCATATTTCAGACTAATATGGGGAGGGGCATCTGTTGGCATTCCTACCTGAGCCTCATTAGGCCCCGAAACTCCACTCCCCATGTTGTATTTCTTTTAAGGGGAGGTTGGCCACGTGGCCCTCCCCAGAGCCTTGGATATTTTAAAAGGGAGGTGGGTTGCATGGTCCCCTGCCTGAGCTGTTTTTGGCCAGGGGAATCCATCTCTCTGGGCTCAAACAATTTTATAAGAGAAGGGGGGCACAAGCCTCCCCTTCCTGAGCCATTTTTGGTCCCGGGGACTGGAATCCCTGGGGTCAAATGTGTTAATTAAGAGGAGGGTAGCCCTCCTTCATGAGCATTATAAAGGCTCTGGAGACCCCATCTCCCAGAGCTGTTTTTTTTAAAGAGGGAGGAGGCCATGCAGCCCCCTCCCTAAGCCTATTTAGGCCCTGGGGACCCCTTCCACCGGGGCCTCCATTTTAACTATGTGGATTCCCGGGTGGGGACCAAAGGCTTCCACTGAACACATGTTGGGAAATGCAGGAAGAGCCCCAGGTATCCTGCGTCCCAGCTGGCTCCTTGCATGCTGCAGGAACCAGCATTGCTCCTGTCTACCAGGAGCAGCAATTTATACTGCTCCCTCCAGGCTGGAGCAATTTGTTTCCCTGCCTGTGTCAGTGCAAGCAGGGACACAGATCATAAGTCTACTCCCAGCTGGTGGGAACATGATTAAAGCTCCTGTCCACCGGGAACAAACTTTGTATTTGCTCCCATTTGGCGGGAGATTTAAAAATGTTCCAGGTAGGTGAAAGCAGACATGAGTTTCCCTGTCCGGTGCAGGCAGGGCAACTGCTGTGTTCCGTGGGTGGGCTCCCTACGGCACAGTAAGTGAGCTGATGCAGCGGATAGGGTCCCCGGGACCATTAAAGGAACAGGGAGGGAGGTCTATTTGGCCCCCTCACTTTACAAAATACACTGGGCCCAAAGGGGTGAGGTCCCCAGGGACACATCTGGTCCTGGAGGAGGGCCAAATTACCCCTCCCTATATTTATTAAATCAGGCCCTGGGTTACGGGTCCCCAGGGGCAAATATGGCTCAGGAGAGGAGTCCACACAACTCTTGCCCATTTTAATAAATCAGGCCCCGGGGGACGTTGTCTCTGTGGTTCAAATGGTTCAGAGTTGCATTGACATTGAGAACAAGATGCAAGAAGCAAAGGAGGGGATGCAATGGTATCCAGATCACTACAGATGTTGGTGATCCATCGGCTTCAAGCCATGCACAGTCAATGATGTATCGCACAGTCAGCAATGCTGTGTTCCAGATCCTTGCAGCAGCAGTAATGCGCTGGCATCAATGGCAATACAGTTCCTTTATCTTTTCAGCAGCAGCAATGCATCAGCATCATTGGAGATGTGCCGGTTACCTACAGCGCAATGGCATTGATGCGTGAAATTTGGACTAGAGCAGCAGTTTATACTCACCTCCAAAGGCCCCGGACTGGATTTGCACCACTTGGCAGGCAAGACTCTAAGGCTGTAGAGTTCAAGTGCTGTAGGTGATGAGTTGGAAGTCCTCTGGGACCTCAGAAGAACAAGAGGCAAGCCTGCAAGCCCTTGGAGTCACTTTGGTTCTGAGTTGGAGAGAATAAGATAAAGTCCTTCTCACTACCAGGCAAGGACGGTGACAGGCAGCAGGTCAGCACAGCAGAGAAGGAGTCGAGCAGAGTGCAGCAGAGTAACAGTTTTTTCAGCAGCACAGCAGAACATCTTCCTGGCAGACTTTTCACATGTCCAGATGTGTACTGAGTTGGTGGTGTCTGAGGTCCAGTTGTGCCTTTGAAGTGGGGTTGACTTCAAAGAGAGACATTTGAAGTGCACAAAATCCCTGCCCTTCCTGCCCTGGCCTCACACTTACTACAGGGGGTATGTAGTCCTTTGGGTGGGAAAAAGACACTGCCTATTCAGGTGTGTGTCAGCTCCTCCATCCCATCCTGGCCAGAATGGGCCACCAGTCTGTGAATGATCCATCAATCAAGCCTAACCTCACTTTGTGTACGATTGTCTAGAAGGAATGCACAATCCCTCCTGTCAGCCCAACCCAGATATTTATTGGGTATAGGCAGTAGGCACTAAAGGGCTAAGGTAAGAAAATGCCAACCAATAAAAGTGTTGATTGCAGAATTACAATTCAAAATCTGACTTCACCATGAGTTGTGATGTTAAATTGTGATTTCAGAGTCATCAAACAAGCGGTCCCATCTCTTTCCAATTGGAAATTACACTTATAAAGGCCTTGCAGTAGTGACACACAAATGTAAGAGTTGTTCACTACCAGGAAAAATACAACTTGAAAGTACATGTCCTAGTATTTAAATACACTGCAACTTTCCCTTGGTTGTCTAGGTCTTACCTCAGGGGTGATTTATTTGCATGAAAAAGGAAAGTTTAGGCCTAGATAGAGGTTTAACTTGCCAGGTTGACATGGCAGTTTAAAGTTTAAAAACTGCATACACAGGCTCTGCAGTGGCAGGCCTGGGACATGGTTAAGGCACTACTCAAGTGGGTGGCACAATAGGTGCTGCAGACCCACTAGTAGTATTTAATTTAAAGGCCCTGGGCACATGTAGTGCACTATAATAAGTACTTATAAGTAAATCAAATTTGCCATTTGAGTATGAGCCAATATTACCATGTTTAGAGGAGAAACAGTGGTATGGAGTGGAATACCATATAGTAGAGGGGAACAGCATAGAATGGGGGCACGCTCTTTACCCTCAGGCTCTGCCGCACTTGCTGGGGTGAGACATTATCCCCCAGCGGGCCTGTGACCAGGAGGAGGGTACTCATGTTGCGCTATAAAAGCACTTGTCTTTTCGCTCTGTACGGGACGTGCTCTTTGCTGTCAGACTTTGCCATACTTGCTGGGGTGAGACTTCATCCCCCACTGACCTTCTAACCAGGAAGAGGGGCCTCACATCTTGCTAATAATGTGTTTGGTTTTTCCTACAGTGTGGGACGTGCTCTTTGCCCTCTGTATCCACTGCACTTGCTGGGGTGGAACTTCATTCGCTAGCGGACTTCTGACCAGGAGGAAGGGCCTCACATTGTGCTATAAAAGCACTTGGCTTTTCCTACTACGTGGGCATACTCTTTGCCCTCAAAATTTATTGCACTTGCTGGGGTGGGACTTCATCCCCCCGTGACCTTGTGGCTAAGAGGAGGGGTTTCACGTTGCGCTATAAATGTGCTAGGCTTTCCCACTGTGCAAGATGTGCTCTTTGCCCTCAGACTCTACCACACTTGCTGGGATTGGACTTCATCCCCTAGAGGCCTTCTGACCAGGAGAAGGGGCCTCGCATCATGCTATAAAAGTGCTTGGATTTTCTTGCTGCGCAGGACAAACCATTTGCCCTCAGAATCAACTGCACTTGCTGGGGTGGGACATCATCCCTCAGCGGCCTTGAGACCTGGAAGAGGGGGACTCACATTATGTTATAAAAGTGTTTGGCTTTTACCGCTGTGCAGGATGCGCTTGGGCGCGTTCTCAGGCAAAGACTCTGCAAAGAGCAGGACCATCTGTGCCTATCAGAGCCCAGGAGAGGCTGGGCTGGGGTACCCCATTTTCATCTTTGCCTTCAGTATCAAATAGGTAAGCCAAGATCTATTTGATCTACTGGTCGAGCTGCCCAAATGGGGTCCCGGAACTGCAGGTCCATTATCTTATTTCATACTCTTAAATAAAGAAATCTAGAATGTAGAAAAAGAACTAGGTCTGGCAGGAGAAAGCCTTAAACCTTTCATTGCTTGCCAAAGGAAGGAGAAATAGGGCAGGCTCAGGCTCGACATGTGGGTAGGGGGTCACCCCATTTAAGGATGATAATCAAATAAGGGTCATAGTGGCTGAGAACTACCTTGAACCAGGTACCACCTCCTTCATACTGGTTTAGCCTTCTAAAAAATAAAAAAAAGAATTGGGTGCTAGAAAGGGGACTGTCATGAGGAAAGCTAACTCTAATAAGGATAGTACTGACCCCCTGGTAGACCTACTAACTCATGACACAATTGGGGACTCAACTTGTTTATCAGCTAGTGTCATAATGTGCATGAAACCACTGTTGAATCATATACTTGAGAAAGTTGGACTGTTAATGAAGAATGCTCTGGTCAGTCTGTATGAGAACATGTCTATATTAGAGTCTCATTTCAAGAATCAGGGTGGAGCTTTGGCTGAGGAAGCAAAAATAAGGGCTGATAGCACATGCATTTCTATCAAGGTGGCAAATCCACCTCAATGTCATCATAGTAATATGGTTCAGAATCATCCCCCTCTTAACTTTTCTAACACTATTAGAATGGATTGGCCAGGGGCAACACTAATCGACCAAAGCATACCCCATCTGGAGTTTCAGAAGAGAGATGTGTGCCTCCTAATATGATTAGAATTCCTTTGGCCCAGACTTATAACATTCAACTGGACCAACCCAATTCAAGAAGTAGAGATGGGGTGGCAATGGGGAAGGAGTTGGTAGTCTTCCTGTTACTCCTCTAAGTTGGCTTGTGAATCCCAGAGATAGGCTACACTTACCCCCTGAATCTACTGCTCTGATAGCAATCTTAACTCCTTCTGCCATTAAGAGTGGGAGTGAAAGAGTCCACTCTTCAGCTAAAAAAGAGTTATGCATTGGTGTAAGAGGCAGATAGCGGGAGGTGACTATCTAGCAGCCAACATTAACTTGGTTAGAAGAGCTGAGAGGGTAGGATTGGGGGGAAAAACTTAGAAGGGAGATTGAATTATTGTTAACTTTGATCAACAGAATATTGCTAGTCATTGAATACACCAAGCTCCTCAGATTAATCCCTCTTTACCAGGTATCAAGGTACTTCCACTGGGTTATTTCTATCTGCCAACAGTCACCACAAATGCCAAAGATTCCAAGAAACCATTAGGGAAACATGTAAGCCAGCAGGATATGACCAGACCTATACAGTTGACAAATGGATTTGATGCCTTAAACACCTTCGATTGAAATGACTGACTAACCCATTTTGATAAACATAAACACTCCTGCTACCAGGGGGGATGATGGCCAGCTGACCAACCAAATCCCTGCTATATTATATAAGTATATAAGCCAAATACCTGCCTTAAACGTTTGAGCTGGAACATCGCAGGCCTAGCCAATAAGAAATCTGATAACAGATGGCTGTGATTCATAAAAGGACATCATATTATGGTGTTCCAAGAAACATGAGACACAGGTAGTTCCATACATACGGTATATTTCTTTTTTTTCTTCTGCATTGTTCTTTTCGGTAGGGTTGGTTTCTCTAGACATTACCTGTAAGACACTTCAAGTTGACACGCTGACACTGGTTCATAGTATTTACTGGCAACTACTGGCTGCATCATGGTCATATGTAAGGCAGACATTCCTACTCAAAAAGCAACACAGCACTGACGCATCCCTATTTACAAGTTTTTGGGAAAATGAAGCATCGCTGGCTGATAACGGGCTGATAACGGCCTGATGACGGGCTGATAACAAAATTCATGTGCATCAGAAAACCAGGCATAAAAATGATGCATTGCCACTGTTACATAAGCAGAACAGACCAAAGTCACTCTGCCAATCTCAACTATGCCATGGAGCTACTCCTACTCCAGCTCGGATCACCGAGAAGAAGATGGCCACCACGACCAATGCCACCCCCACAGAGGCAGTGCAGAAGGGAATGGACAAACCAGCAGGGGACTACACTTATTGACCTCAGGGAGGAAGAGGTCATAAACTACTCTAGGCTTATGAGGGAGTTCATTGTCTAGCTCCTACACCAGATTGCATCAAGGTTGCAGACAACATCACAGAGATCCACCAACATTCCTTTGTGGGCTAAGGTGATGGCAGTATTACATATGATAGCGTCTGGCTCAGTCCGAACCATCACAGTGGCAAGAATATCAAAGCAAACATTTTCCCCATTCCTCCCCTCTGTCCTTGATGCCATCATCAGTTTTACACCACAGTACCTCATGTTACCCAGCACACAGCAGAAACAACTGGAAAACTAGCAGGGCTTCTATGCCATTGCTGGGTTTCCACATGTGTTGGGGGCAATAGATTACACTCATGTGCAACTGGTACTCCCTGCTGCTACATCCTACCTGTATCAAAACCACAAGCACACATGTTCAATCAATGTGCAGGCCATAGTGGAACATCTGGGGATGTTCCTAAATGTGCTTGCAAAGTACCCTGGAAGTGCTCATGATTTGTACATCTTCCGACATTCCATCATCAACGAGCGCTTCCAGAACAGGAGATATGGGAATGGCCAATTGCTTGGTAAGTAATTTCAAGCACAGTCTATCATCACAGTCAATCATGTTGTTCAATTTAGCCACATTTGGGATGGGATGATTGAGACAGTGTATGCGTAGCAGGTGTGTGTCTCATACTTGCAAACTAACACATGGTGCATGTGTAGTATAACCCTACATCTCACACATGTCAAGACCTGTAAAACCACTGTGGGCCTCATGTACAAGAAGCCTGTACTGATAGGGTTTCCATTTTCATTACACTTTGTTAAGCCATGTATCCTGATCATATATATATATGAGGCTATGCAAAGTCACGCTGTGTGCCTTTGCATGGTCTCATAGATATGGACAAAGTCAAGGCAGTGAAAAGTGCTATGCCACCTTACTCTGCATCAAGAATGTGTCACTTCGGCCTCATGTTGCTTTCATCTATGTAGCCCTTAATGCATTTCCCTTAGAGCAAAAAAACAGTGAATCTACCATGCAGACACATCTGCACAATGGTGCAAGTGGGCATATGTTGCCACCATTCACCAATTAGTGATAGTGTGTATGCAGAAGAAAAACAAATGTGCTGTATGTCATTAATGTAAAACATTCATGCCCTTTTTATTTAATGCAGGGCAATGTAGCTAAGTGACTCCCTGTGTTGCCCTGTGGCAATCTTGAAATGAGTCCCTATGTGTGCCACAAAAAAGATGGAAATATCCTCAGCAATGCAACAACTTGTAAAATGCTGTGTTACAATACCGGAGTCAAGGAAGAACCTCTAGTTTTTTATTTCTGTATGTCCACTGGTAACTCCCATGGCCATGAGGTTTGCAATGTATCCAATATCTGTAAAAGTTAACGTGAAACAAATATTTGATCATATCAAGCTCATGTGCCCCTTGAAAAACTACCTCACTTGTCATATTTACACACCTTCCATGCTGTCTCTGCTCCATTTTGTAATACAAAACTAAGCGAAAGAGTCATGCAAAGCTTCATAATGTGCAGCAAGGTAGACCCTTAGGCACAAATTTTAGCTCATACACCTTGCAGGCACGCACTCACCATTTCCATATTTTGTCTTTCTTTGTGCAATGCAGTCCATTGTCCATTGTCTGTAAGTGCAGGTGGCAAACCCACGACAATGCATGGTTCCAACACTATTGTCAATGATTGAGGCAGGGTAGTTTTGAGAGTTTGACAGTTTCACTGTACTGTGCCAGACTCAAAAAAACTCTGAAGTTTTGTACTGTCGACACAGTGGACACAGTGCACTGCCATGAAAAGACAACATTGTACCACAATGACATGCACATATAAACTCTCCATGGCTGTAGCTCATGAACAACAGTGAACAGTACTGTCACATCTAAATATTTGTGAATGAATGGGACTACATCATCTGCACTTTCAATTGTTGATGATTCCAACATGAATGAGGTTAGAAATGCTAAGAGAAGTCCATAAACTAAAATATTCAGAGGTGAGATAGAAGTGTCAACTTCAATTGGGGGGGCAGAGCCAAGATGATGCCCGGAGCAGAAGCATAAGCAAGAGCTCTGTGTGGGCCCATGGAATCATCCTGTTATAATCCTCCAGGATCGGAGCGCTAAACCTCCCTTATGACAACCTATGCTGGGGCACTAAAAACTGTGAGGCGAGGGAACCCGATTGTCCCCTGGTGCCGCCGACGCTGCGAGGAACCAATGGGGTGGCTAGAGGTGAGCAGCGAGGCCTGCAGCTTGGTCGGCGCTCAACTCCAGGGGGCCTGACACACTGGGCTGGCACTGGCACTGCAGGGAAACTTTGAAGCAGCAAGAAGTGCTCCCCACAGCTGGGGGCACTTACTCCCCCGACATTTTGCTTTGGAGTAGGTTGGTGCAGTGGTGAGGAGGCAGCGTTGAGCATGCTGGCGGCTGAGGAGAGGGGTCCAGGGCCCATGACTTGAACCTGGGGTACCCATACCCCACTGGCAGCTCCCATTCCTCCCTGACACCTTGTTTGGGGTGACCCGGGCCTGATCTGACCACTGCCTGTAACCCTGCTGGCCCCGAGGTGGGGCACACATGAGGACTGGCTTCCTATCTGGCTGTGACTGCATGGCTGACTGACACCAACACTTCATGATAATCCGGGTGGAGGGGCTGCTGCCGGTGAAAGCTGCGGGCCCCGGGACTCACCCAGCTGTCCGGCTCCCAGTGGACGTGGCCGCAGCCCCCTTGGACACCGTGTGGGGACCATCCCCATGTGTTTGCAGCTTGTGGCCATTTGCTGAAGTTGGGCCAGGTAGAAAGCTTTCCACAGACATCAAGGGAGAGAAGGGACACTGTTGCCTCCTGCCCTGGGCAACCTACTACCTAGTGACCAGCTGCATCATTTAGGAAGGAGTCCCTGGGGAGCAGCACCTATGGCAAGGACTACGCCACGCCCCTGCTGGGGGCAGTGATCGCCTACATGACTATGGTCTTCCCATGACTTGATTCGGACTGACCGCCTGCTAGCTCTCTTTCATCGCAAATTCTCTGAGGGGTGGGTGAGCATTTGTGTGACGTGCGGTTCAATCTCCTCTGGGTGCACTAATGTGCTATACTCAAGGCATTACTCATTCACTGGCTGGCTGGATCAGCCTGTGGTGGTCGCCATGTCTTCCAAATCACAAACTACAGCTCTGAGGGACCGAGTGCTCCAGCTGGTGCCCCCCCAACAATAAATGCACTTTTTCTGAGAACAATCTCCATATTCCTCGCAGCGGAGGGTGCTGCCGGGGGTAATATTTTGTTCATTTGGAGAGCTCACCATCTTACACTGATTTGCCATGATGGCAAAGCCTAAAGTCAACAAACTCCTGTCACAGAACCCAATGCCCCTTGACTCACTGGATCAAAGTGCTGAGGCATTAACTCACCTGGGAACCATGCACCCAGCTACTCTGCTCAGTTTGATAAGGTCATTCAAGCCATCCTAGAAACTAAGACCTCCCTGGAGACCAGGATTGACGCAATATCAATAGATGTCAATTTACTTTAAGCAGACCACCACTACCTTGTGGTGCGCGTCGACGTAACAGAATCCTCGCTCACCTCCCTTTGCCCCACAGTACAGGAACTGCCAATAAAGATGGTGCAGCTCGGAGCCGACTTGGCTTCCCTACACCGAAGAGCAGAAGATGCCAAAGGGAGATCTAGACGCAATAATGTTAGGATCCTGGGCTTCCCTGAATAGGTGAAAGGCCCCACTGCAGAACTTTTCATTGAAAATTGGCTGATAGACACTGTGCTGAAGGGCAAACCAACTAAGTTCTATTCTGTGGAGCGGGCCCGCAGGGTACCCGGAAAACCGCCTAAACCAGGCGCCCCACCTCAGCCTATTGTTGCCCGGCTTTTCAATTTTCTAGACCGCAACTTAATTCTCCAATTGTTCCGCACAAAAGCCCCATGGTGCTATGAGGACACATTAATTACAGCCTTCCCAGAATTAACTGCGGAGGTACGAAAGGAACGCGGTTCCTACAGTAAGGTTAAGAAACCTTTTAGAGAGTTGAACTATAAATATACACTTCTATTCCCTGTGAAGCAATGAGTGAGAGTTGTCGAGACGACCCGGATTTTCACCACACCAGTGGATGTGTGGATGTGGCTACATAAGAAAGGTTTACTGCGATCACAGCACACAGTTGATGAGGCCTGGTTGACTCCCCGTGCACAGCACCGAACACATAAGCCTCCTGGGGCCAAGCCCTCTCAGGCTCAGGCGGCTGTGGAGCAGGCTAAGGCGGTGCTCGAGACATCACAACTAGCTCTGAACCCCTTCTCTACTATACAGGAACATCTCCAGACAGACTTTGGACTGGCTTGGACGCAGAGACCATGAAGTCCTCCTGGGCCTCGCATCCAGGGGGCTGGACACTCACCCCACACCTGGCCGACAACCTCTGATCACATGGATGCTCGCCCTGGCCTCACTTACTCCTGTGGCCTCCTACTGTTAGCCACTCATGCCGATGGCTGCTTGCCTCAGGAACTCATGTGCACCCATTGTAAGTTCTGGATCACTTCCTCGATTCCTCTGATTGAGCCTACAATATGGAACTCTTACCAAAAGGAACTGATTACCACCCCCGACATAGACACACATATCTCCGACACATGGACTTGGTTGAACTCTAAGCGCCCTTTGTGCACCAGTTTATTTATTTGGGGAGTTATGGCATGACACTCGTAGGTGATCAGACCTGAGATAGGGGAGTTGCTACCCATGTTTACACTGTTGTTTTGAATTGTTTAGCTGGCAACACAGAGACCTGATAGATTGAGTGGGTGGGGGGAATCGGGGAAGGCGGTGATGACTGGAGATACTTTGGGTATTGCATGTCATTATCATGGCTACAGTTTACACCACCCTAACATGGAACATCCGTGGTATGAGTACTACTGCCAAAACACACAAAGTATACGCATATCTTAGGCGCAGACAGATACACTTTGCATGTCTCCAGGAGACACACCTTACAACAGGGGAACTGCTCAAACTAAACAGACTTTGAAGTGGACAGATATACAGGACGGTGAAACTCAGCCCATGCTATGGGAGGTCCCTTTTGTTAAACATAAAGTCCACATGGACAAGGAGGGTTGTTATGTTCTCCAGCAAGGTGCACTACGCAATGAAAGTGGTCATGAGAGGCCATTGTATTGCCACGACTTGAGGAGATAAATCCTCTCTCACACACAGGGGGTCATTCTGACCTCGGCGGTTAAAGGCCCTTACCGCCGGTCAGAAGTCCGCCATTCTACCGCCGCGGCCGCAGTAAACCGCCACGGTCATTTTGACCACCAACTGTGAAACCACCAAAAACCCGACATCCAAGGAAGGCCGCCTCATCAGCGGGCCGCGGAAAACTGGAGATGACCAAACCTCCACCGTCACGCCAACACAAACACGCCCATGCCATTCTGACCCACGAATCCACGCGGTGGTCTTTCAACCGCGGTATTCCATTGGCGGTACACACCGCCGCGCTCAAAATACACACACAGCTCCAAAACACAGCCACATTGGACAATTTGAAATACACACACCTGAGACACATACAAACAACACTCCCACACATCCAATCAACTATAAAACACACACCCACATCACCCACAAACCCCCACTAGTTGGAAATCGGAGAGAAGGCGATAGAGATAGAGATAGAGAGAGCGAGCACAGCAATCGAAAACCCCAACACACACAGGAACCCAACTTCATCACCCACACCACATCTACGCACACATCACCACACATCACCACGCACATCACCACAAACACCACCCCACAGCTCATCCACACCACCCCATGGCACCCCAAAGACACCCCAGGTTCTCGGACCAAGAACTCAGGGTCATGGTGGAGGAAATTATAAGGGTTGAGCCCCAGCTCTTCGGCACACAGGTGCAGCACACCACTATAGCAAGGAAGGCTGAGCTATGGCAAAGGATCGTAGACAGGGTCAACGCTGTGGGACAGCATCCCAGAAATCGGGAAGATATCCGAAAGCGATGGAACGACCTACGGGGGAAGGTGCGCTCGATGGTGTCGCGACACAACATCGCTGTGCAGAAGACTGGCGGCGGACCCCCACCCACTCCACCCCAATTCACAGCATGGGAGCAAGAGGTAGTAAACATCCTGCATCCTGATGGCCTCGCTGGAGTACACGGAGGAATGGACTCTGGTAAGTCGAATCTCAACTACTTCACCCCCCCCAACCACCAGCATGCCAACCCCCCCACCCCCAATCTCAACCCCCCAGCACACAACCTCCCTGCCAATGTCTCACCAGCACAACCCACCCTAAACAACACCAACCCCTGAATGCCAACACAAACCATAGACAGCCACCACCAAAGCATGACCATTGCACATACCCATACACCCCCCCCCCACCACCCTCACAACACCTCCCACAAGGGAATGCCAGCACTGGGGGACAAGGGCACTCAAAATGCACGCCATGGCACACACAGAAACAATAACCATACTCTTTTACCCCTGCAGGGCCCGAACGCCAACACACCGCCACGGAGGGTCCAGATTTGTCCATCCCACCCCCAGAACAGGCCCCCAGTGAGGACAGCAGCTCTGTCGACCTAGAACCTGATGACCAGCCCGGACCATCGGGACCTCTGGACAGTCGGTTCCCCACACACAGACACAGGCCACAGCAGACCCAACCCCCTCTGGGAACACCAGCACAGCTCCCACCCAGCGGGCCCATGCCTCTGTCTCCAGGACGCATCAAGCAGCGGTGTGTCCGCCACTACAGGGCACCCAGGCTGACCCAACACCCCAACAACAACAGGGACCTGGGGGCAGTGGTAGTGGGCACACCATCCAGGGGACAGAGGCCCGGGGAAACAAGGCAACTGGGAGGGCTGCTGTGCGACAGGGGGGGAGGACAGGCCCAGGGAACCGAATCTCCAAGAGGCCCTCACCACCATCATGGGAGCATACCATCACTCCCAGGAGACGATGGCGACGGTACTGGCCAGGCTCACCGAGATCCAGGCACAGCAGGAGGAACGGTACATGGGGTTCAGCAATGAACTCAGGAACATCGCTACCGCTATGGGGACCATAGTCCAGGCCCTCAACCGGATAGAAACCACATTGCGGGACCATGTGGCACCACAAAGGGCCCCTGTCACTAGCCAGGACCAGGAACAGCCTACCACCTCCGCCGGCGCTAGTGGTCAGGAGGCCCCCACAGAACGACGGGCCACCAGAACCCCACCTCCTGCTGAAGAACAACCACCCCGCAAGAGGAACCTGAGATCTCACAGGAAGACAGAGTAGGATGCCAAGACCCCCGCCAGCATAAGATACCCCCTGATGTCATCCCACTGTCCCACATTGTCACCCTGTCCAACCTTGAACTGCCCCTGCTCCATCCTTCCACAGGCATATGGAAAATGCACCTGTGAAACTGAGAACTGGACTCTGCCATGGACATAACTCCACCCTGACCCATCACCGTTTTAATATCATGTACCAATATCTAGCACTAAAAATAAATCACTCATTGCACTGAAATCATTCAGGAGTCAGCCTGTATTATTTACAAATGTATAACACATTACTGATCAATAATGTTCAGTTATTTTTGTGATGACAACATACCGATGTCAATAAGCATTAGTCCATGGGCTAACCAAGCAGAAGTCACGCAGTGGGTCATACAGCACTGAAAAGGGAAGGGAAAATCAAACATCAGTTTAAAAGAACTGGGGGGAAATACACAAAGTAAAGATGCAGGGGGCTTTCAGTAAATGTTAAATGGCGTGGGTGATTCTTACCTGTGTGCTACTGAAAATACTGTTGGATAACTCTGTCCCTGTTGTCTGTGTCGTCCTCTTTGTCTTCCTCCTCTTCACTCTCCGCAGGCTCCACAGCTGCCACAACACCACCATCTGGACCACCCTCCTGCAGGAAAGGCACCTGACGTCGCAATGCCAGATTGTGAAGCATACAGCAGGCCACGATGATCTGGCACACCTTCTTTGGTGAGTACATCAGGGATCCCCCTGTCATATGCAGGCACCTAAACCTGGCCTTCAGGAGGCCAAAGGTTCTTTCTATGATCCTCCTAGTTCGCCCATGGGCCTCATTGTACCGTTCCTCTGCCCTGGTCCGGGGATTCCTCACTGGGGTCAATAGCCAAGGCAGGTTGGGGTAACCAGAGTCACCAATTAGCCACACACGTTGTCTCTGTAGCTGTTCCATCACATAAGGGATGCTGCTATTACGCATCACATACGCGTCATGCACTGACCCAGGGAACTTGGCATTCACATGGGAGATGTACTGGTCAGCCAAACAGACCACCTGGACGTTCATAGAATGGTAACTTTTCCTGTTTCTGTACACCTGCTCATCGTCTTTTGGGGGTACTAAAGCCACATGGGTCCCATCAATGGCACCAATTATGTTGGGGATATGTCCAAGGGCATAAAAATCACCCTTCACAGTGGCCAAATCAACCTCCTCAGGGAATACAATGTAGCTCCGCATGTGTTTCGTCAGGGCAACACTCTAGACAAAATTTTTGAAAACATAGGCTGAGACATTCCAGATGACATGGCCACTGTTGTCTGGAATGAGCCACTTGCCAAAAAATGGAGGACTGACAGAACCTGCACTAGAGGGGGAATTCCTGTGGGTTGGCGGATGGGGGACATCAGGGCTGGCTCCAGCTGGGCACACAGTTCATGTATAGTGGCTCGGTCAAGTCGGTATCGTAGTATGATATGGCGTTCTTCCATTGTCGACAGGTCCACCAGCGGTCGGTACACGCGAGGATTCATCCTTCTCCTCGCAAGTCCCAGCGGACAGTGCCTAGGAAGGACAACATGGAGCACAGAGTCAAGCAAATCACAGGTACGTTCACCACAGCATGCCTAGCACACGATTATCTATGTATTGAAAGGCGTGTATGTGTGGCAATGCAAGGCATGTGTGATGCAGTACAAATTATGCCATGTGGGCCCTTGAAATGGCAGCTGCCTGACCTGTGAAGTGGGACAATGGGATGTGAGGTCAATGCGCTGGCGTGGCACACCGTGGCGGTAGGCGGTCGAAGACCGCTATACGAAGTCGCATTGGTTAACATTGAAGCCTATGGGTTTCTGGAGCCAATGACGAGGTGCGCCGGCGGTCGCGGTACGCACCGCCGCGGTACGCACCGCCGCGGGCGTGACCGCCATTTTCTATCTGCTTAATCACTCGAGACCTGATCATCCACAGGAGAGGACCTATACTGCAAGTGCTTCTGTGACCTCGGTCTGGAAGATACAATGGCTGCTGCGACTGGGGAAAGGGCCCCTGCCTTCACGTCTGAAGAGTTGGAGAAACTAGTGGAAGGGGTCCTCCCCCAGTATGCGTTACTCTACGGTCCTCCAGACCAACAGGTAAGTACACTGGGTGCACATGGAATGGGCTATGCCTGTGTTGAGTGGGGTGGATGTATGATGGTGGGGTGGGGAGCGAATGAGGAGTGCAACGCACGACAGATGAGAGCATGTACCACATGGCAAATTTGGGGAGGGGGGGGCAATCACATCTAACATGCAGATAAATGATGAATTTTCCTTTCCCACCCTGTACATGTCAAATAGTTCAGCGCCCATCAGAAAGTCGACATTTGGCGTGCCATCGCCAAGGAAGTCCAGGCCCTGGGGGTCCACGTCAGACGGGGCACCCACTGCCGTAAGAGGTGGGAGGACATCCGCCGCGGGACCAGGAAGACCGCTGAGTCACTGCTGGGGATGGCCTCCCAACCTAGGAGGGGTGCCAGTCGTACCCTGACCCCCCTGATGTCCCGGATCCTGGCGGTGGCCTACCCTGATTTGGATGGGTGCTTGAGGACATCACAGCAGACACAAGGGGGTGAGTATCAGCACATTCTGCTATCTTTCTGCGCAGTGGAGGCGTCTGGGTGGGGGAGGAGGGTTGTGGGTGACATTAGGCCAGGGCGTTTTCTGTAGTGTAGTCCTCTCCTTTAGGCATGGCCCTGTGCCCCCGACCCCCACCTCTGTAGGGTGCCAAGTACAGCTATCCATGGTCCTGCATCATCCATGTGTGTATTTGTTGTGCATAGACCTGTAGGCCTGGTCACAAGTACTGAGTAGTATACCCCGATTGCGCAGCGTAGTGCATGAGGCCCCTGTGTCTGGGCACCAGTGATCCGGAGGGAGAGGGGAGCACCACAACGGGGACCAGTGGTGACACCAGCGACACCGACACGTCCTGGGATGGGAGCTCCCTAGCGGTGGCGGCAACATCCGGGCCCCCCGCCTCTACAGGTACAGCCGCCACCCAGCGCACCAGCCCCGCCCTCCCAGCAGCCCCTCAGCCTACGCTCCGTGCCCGCTCGCCCAAGAAGGCGGGCATCTCCTTCGCCCCAGGCACCTCAGGCCCTGCCCCTGTCACCCCTGCTGCCCTCAGTGAGGAGGTCATTGACCTCCTTCAGACCATCATTGTTGGGCAGACTACCCTTTTGAATGCCATCCAGGGGGTAGAAAGGGAGGTGCATCGGAGCAATGCCTACCTGGAGGGCATTCATTCGGGTCAGGCTGCCCATCAACGATCGTTCAATGCTCTGGCCTCAGCACTGACGGCAGCCATTGTCCCTGTTTCCAGCCTCCCTCTTCTAACTGCCTCCAGCCTGTCTCTGTCTCCTGTTCCTCTGCCTATCCCATCCACACCATCAGACCAGCCTGCACACACGTCAACACCCAAGGTCAGCTCATCCAGGCACAAGCACCACCGATCCCACAAACACTCACCCAAGCAACATCCAGATGCAGACATGCCAACAGTCACTACCACCTCTGTGTCCCCCTCCTCCTCGTCTCCCTCCTCCCTCCCTGTGACGTCTACACTCACACCTGCATGCACACCACCATCAGCCAGTGCTTCCATCCATCACCAGCACACCCTCCAGTACAGTCCGCACACGTGCAGTCACCACCCCCACTGCCATTTACACGTCCCCTGTGTCCTCTCCCACTGGGTCTGTCACCCCCTCTTCCAAGACACACAAACGCAGGCAGCCACCCACCCAACAGCCATCCACCTCACGACAGCCTACGTCACAATAACCTGCACCCAAAGACAGCACACCTGACTCTCCTACAACCACATCCTCTTCCTCCACTCCCCTCACCACTACTCCCACCCTTTACCTTGGTCCTAAAAAAGTTTACCTCTCCAATCTTAACCTCTTTCCCTCCCCTGACCCACCCCCTCCATCTGCTAAGAGTCCCAAGAGCACCTCAGCCACCACCAGCCCAGCTTCGAGTGTCACTGTGGTGGATGGGTTCTGGAGTCCACCCTTTGGCAGCAGTGACACTTCTATCAGCAGCAAGGGGACAGCCAGCCCCCCCCAGGCAAGAGGACCCGGAAACTCAAGGGCCGCCGTGAGAGGACTGACACGGCTGCCCCCAAGGACCAGAGTTCGGCCACTTCACCTGCCACAACATCCAGGGGAGGCAAGGGCCAGAGAGCCTCTTCTAAGGAGCGAAAGGACAGCAGGGCGGAGAAGTCAGCCAGCAGGAGCGCGGAACAGGAGGGCCCCACAAGCCCCATCCCGGCTGTAAGGAAGGACACCAAAGGGCCCAGGACTCCGTCACCGAAGGGTCCTGCGACTGCACGGTCGGAGGGCGAGTGAGCAGGGAGTCCAGGCCAGGTCTGGCTCCCTTGAATTACTGGACAAGCACCGCTGAACAGGGCCCGCCGCGCAGAAGAGCACCGCTGAACAGGACCCCGCCGCACAGAACAGCACCGCTGAACAGGGCCCCGCCGTGCAGAAGAGCACCGTTGAACCGGGCCCCGGCGTGCAGAAGAGCACTGCTGAACCGGGCCCCGCCGTGCAGAAGAGCACCGCTGAACAGGGCCCCGCCGCACAGAAGAGCACCGCTGAACAGGGCCCCGCCGCGCAGAAGAGCACCGCTGAACAGGGCCCCGCCGCACAGAAGAGCACCGCTGAACCGGGCCCCGCCGTGCAGAAGAGCACCGTTGAACCGGGCCCCGCCGTGCAGAAGAGCACTGCTGAACCGGGCCCCGCCGTGCAGAAGAGCACCGCTGAACAGGGCCCCGCCGCACAGAAGAGCACCGCTGAACAGGGCCCCGCCGCGCAGAAGAGCACCGCTGAACAGGGCCCCGCCGTCTCAAGCACCGCTCCGCTGGGCCCCGCCGTCTCAGGCACCGCTCCGCTGGGCACTTCCTGTCAAGCACCGCTCCACTGGGGCCTTCCTGTCAAGCACCGCTCCGCTGGGCCCTTCCCGTCAACCACCGCTCCGCTGGGCCCTTCCTGTCAAGCACCGCTCCGCTGGGCCCTGCCGTCTCAGGCACCGCTACGCTGGGCCCTTCCTGTCAAGCACCGCTCCGCTGGGCCCCGCCGTCTCAGGCACCGCTCCGCTGGGCCCTTCCTGTCAAGCACCGCTCCGCTGGGCCCTTCCTGTCAAGCACCGCTCTGCTGGGCCCTTCCTGTCAAGCACCGCTCCGCTGGGCCCTTCCTGTCAAGCACCGCTCCGCTGGGCCCCGCCGTCTCAAGCACCGCTCCGCTGGGCCCTTCCTGTCAAGCACCGCTCCGCTGGGCCCTTCCTGTCAAGCACCGCTCCGCTGGGCCCCGCCGTCTCAGGCACCGCTCCGCTGGGCCCTTCCTGTCAAGCACCGCTCCGCTGGGCCCTTCCTGTCAAGCACCGCTCCGCTGGGCCCCGCCGTCTCAAGCACCACTCCGCTGGGCCCTTCCTGTCAAGCACCGCTCCGCTGGGCCCTTCCTGTCAAGCACCGCTCCGCTGGGCCCTTCCTGTCAAGCACCGCTCCGCTGAGCTCCGCCGTCTCAGGTACCACTCCGCTGGGCCCTTCCTGTCAAGCACCGCTCCGCTGGGCCCTTCCTGTCAAGCACCGCTCTGCTGGGCCCCGCCGTCTCAGGCACCGCTCCGCTGGGCCCTTCCTGTCAAGCACCGCTCCGCTGGGCCCGCCGTCTCAAGCACCGCTCCGCTGGGCCCCGCCATCTCAAGCACCACTGGCACAATGACAGTGCCGGATCTGTCTCGAGCTACTGTTCACGGTTCACTGTGCCCACCATGCCTCCTCCTTGACCGGTGGAGACTGTTATCCACCTGATGGACTGTGGCTTTGCACTCCCCAGGATGGCACAGTGGGCAAGCCACCCACTGTAGAGACTTGACAGACTGTGGCTTTGCACTCCCCAGGATGGTACAGTGGGCAAGCCACCCACTGTAGAGACTTGAGAGACTGTGGCTTCGCACTCCCCAGGATGGCACAGTGGGCATGGTGGCCCCTTCGTGGATCTGGCGTCGTGGACTCATGTGGCTGTGGTGCCCCCACCTTCCCTTCCCCCTGAGGTGCCTGTAGTTTTGTCATCAGATGCCCCTGCAGTGTTCTCTCCAAAGGACTCAGGTCTCCTGTGTGGGCTTTGCCCTTGTGTTGATACACTTTGGCCCACGGACACTTGGAATTTCGTTAGATGTGCAGGACTAATTGCCTCGGTTTATCGTATGCACTAAATATTGAATTGATTTTTTAAAATTGTTATTGCTATTTGACCATGACTTATCAGTGGCTTTTTATTTCCATAAATTTCGATTCACAATTTAATTATGTCCTTGCTTTTTTCACGGGGGTTTGGGTGGTGTCACTGTGACTTGTTGCTCTGCATTGGTGTGTACATAGTTTGGGGGGGGTCGCATATGTGTGTGCCGTAACCTTTCGTCCTCCCCCCTCCCGTGTGTCGTAGGTGCAGTACTCACCGTTGTCGTCTGCGCCGGTGTTCGTACTCGTGGTAGATGAGCAGGTAGACGAGAGCAGGTAGGATGTTTAATTCGGGTTCCATGCTGTCCTCCTTCCTCGTGGAGTGCGTAGAGGTGCGCGTTTTCCCGTTCGTAGTCTGTTTCCGCCGTGTTTTTATCGGCGGTGCTCCCGCCCCGGAAAAGGTGGCGGATTGGTGAGTTGTGATAGTGTGGGCGGTACATTGTCTGCCGCCTGTCTGTTGGCGGTGACCGCCGCGCTGTTTGTTTGTACCACCGTGGCGGGCGGAGTGTTAATGTGGCGGGCTGTGTTGGCGGTTCCCGCCAGGGTCAGAATTCCATTTTTTGGACCGCCGGCCTGTTGGCGGGTTGGCCGCCGCTTTATCACCGACCGCCAGGGTTAGAATCACCCCCACAGTGTCTCGACCATTGAGGACAATATTTGCACACTTGAGAAGGAGGCGGTCACAACTCCTGCTGCGCACCCCCTCCCAATTACCTTGAGGTGTCAGTACAGCGAGGAGTTACAACGCATTTGCGATGTAGGTTTAAGACATACCTTGCCCGGCAACATATGGACAGAACAAACCGGGACGCACGTTAGCGTGGTTACTACATTCGGGAACACCCAGAACTATCATAGGCATATGATAGAGGAGGACAGGGCCCAGGTGATAAATACTCAGGCAGCAATTAATGAAATCTTCACTCTTTACTATGAACAACTGTATTCCTCCCCTCCCGAAACCCCCAATCACTCATGCATGCTTTCCTGCAGGATCTTACTCTTCCCAAATGAATCCCTCTGCAACTGCAGGACCTGGAGCAACCTATAAAAATAGATAAAATCCATATGACAATCCACGAGGTGGCCCACGGTAAAACACCGGGCACAGATGGTTTCCCTGTGGAATACTACGCTACTTTGCAGGACACCCTAGCACCTTCCCTACTGGAAATGTACAAAGAAGCACACCATCAGGGTGAACTATCAAGCACTTTTATACGAAACACTCATAGTGGTCCTACCCAAACCAGTAGAGACCCCCTCGAGGTGAGCTCCTACCCATTATGAATGCGGAGCATTGATTACAAGCTGCTGAGCAAGATCCTTGTTAATAGATTGCTACTCATGCTCAGCATGCTTGTGCACCCAGACAAGTGTGTTTTTGTATCACAGATTGCAACGCACTACAATATCAGATGACTGTGTCATATCATAGATGCAGTATCGAGGGAGGCTGGTCAACCAGTGGCGGTCTCCCTGGAATTCAAAAAAGCATTTGACACATTAGGTTAGTCATACTTGCTGCAGGTTCTGGAGCAAATTGGGATGGGCCCTAACCCACAATCGCGAGTCCGTACTGACACCCAAATCTATTGTTCCTCTGTCATACAGAGAGGGATGCATCAAGGATGTTCCCTCTCACCGGTGTTCTTTGCTCTGGCTATGGAGCCCCTAGAGGTCCAACTCCTCAGCAGGGGCCCCAATTAGGGTCTCCAGGTGAGATCGGTCTGGCACATAACATTGCTGTATGCGGATGATGTGCTGGTCTATCTATGGGATGTGGCCGCCACTCTTCCGGCCCTCTATGATCTGTTGGACTACTTTGGAGAAATAGCAGGCCTCAAGGTGAGCTGGGGCAAGTAATGTGTCTTCCCCCAGCGTGCACTGGTATCCACGCACCTGGTGGATCTCAGCAGCGGGCATCTCCCATTGTCCCTTGAGACTTTCAATATCTACTACACAGATACTGACCTGTTAGATGAAAACCATGTCTAAACTCAATCCAGCAGTCCTTACCTTTTTGGACATGCCTTCCCCTGTGACCCATGGGAAGGGCGTCAATTGCCAAGATGCTAGTCCTCCCAAGGCTCCTGTACCATTTTGTGGCATTGCCTGTAATACACACTAAAAATGTCTTTCAGACTCTGTGAGGCCTGGAGATCGAGCTCATAGGGGGAACAGGGAGAAAGAGGCTGTCCATCTCCACGGTCCAGTGCCCCCTGCTGGAAGGGGACTAGCAGTCTCAGCTATGGAGCACTACTTTGCAGTGGACCAGTTACAGTGGCCAATGTGATGGATAGCTGGGGATAACGCGATGGAGAGAGCTATGGTGCTAGTGGACCTTTGTGACAGAGATTGTACGAAGGTACCCTCTTTTTGGCATGGTTCTCCTAATTTCTGCCTGTTGTCAGTGTGTTTCACTGTGTTCACTGGGATCCTGCTAATCGGAACCCCAGTGATCATGCTCTCTCTCCTCTAACTTTGGTCACTGTATACTGTTAACTCAGTATTTCACCCACAACTGGTATACTGGTGCCCTCCTATAAGTCCCTAGTATATGGTACCTAGGTACCCAGGGCATTGGGGTTCCAGGGGATCCCTATGGGCTGCAGCATTTCTTTTGTCACCCATAGGGAGCCCACACCAAGGCTTCTGCAGGACTGCCATTGCAGCCTGCGTGAAATGGTGCAAGTACCCTTTCACTGCCATTTACACTACACCAAGTCACTTGTAAGTCATCTATATGTCAGACCTTCAAACCCTGAAGGCTGAGTGCAAAGTAACTGAGTGTGAGGGCACCCCTACACTAGCAGGACCATTGTTCCAGACTTTGTGAGTGCTGGGATGTCATTTTAAGCTTTCACTATACATAGGTCACTATCTATGTCCAGCTTCACAATGGTAACTGAATATTCTGCAAAACTAGTTTGGAACCATTTCATCCAACCTAGAAGGGCACTGACCACAAAACTCCCCACAACCCCTATTGTGGAGACCCCCCAACTGAGATGCCTTCGACACATCGACAACTATACTCCATGGAGGAAGGAAGGGCTCACCCTAGTGGGAGATCTATACATGGATGGCACTCTATTCTCCTTTCAAGAACTGACAGAAATGGATAGCCTAGTGACGGGGCACTTTCTTGCACACAGCGCCATTAAAACAGTGATTGGAGAGATCTGGAAGTCTGGTCTCCTACTGGGCCACTGCCCCACAGGGGACTGCATTGTATACTAACACATGACATAGGCAAGAGGGTGGTTTCAATGCTTTACATGGCCTGGTAAATGGTCCCCCCCACCTTTGCTATAACACCAGGTAGGATGACTGTCTGGGCTTAGTTTTAACGGATAAGCAATAGTCTCTGGCCCTTGAATGGGTAAAACATGCTGCACATAATGCACACTTGAAATTCACGCAGTTTAACTACATAAATCAAACATACCTTACGCCTCACCGCCTACACAAAATATTCCCGGCGACGTCATCCCTCTGCCCCAGGTGCCGCCATGATGATGCCACCTTGCTCCACATGAAATGGGAGTGTCCACTGTTCCAAGTGACTTGGTCCCAGGTACGGAAGAAGGTGTCCAAGATAGTTAACATCCCACTCCCTCAGGGGCCCCTCTTCTGCCTCCTAGAGGTCAAGAAGAGAACTAAACAAACCAAGCACTACTTAAAATTCGTAGACCTCACCTTAATATTATAAAAAAATCTAATAGCTGTGTCCTTGAAGCCGCCCCATGATTGATTGTTGGCTGCGAGCAATCTCCCCCTTTGCCTCCGCAGAGACTAGGGTACTTGATCATGACCGTAGGCTCCAGGGTGGAGGGGCGGTGGCCACCTTATATTTTGAAGATGTTGAATAAACTGAACTCCCATCAGTCACAGGCAGCACAGACTCTGCAGCAATGCAGGAAAGGTTCCAGCCCAGACACTACCTGTCCCCCAATAAAAGCTTCTCACTATCTCCTCTGCGTCATACTGTGTCTAGGAGAGGTCTGCCCATAGAGACACCTATGACTGCCCCTGCCCACCTGGCCAACCCCCTGATTCCAATACCGTCAACCTTGCTCTAATTATAATACAATAGCACCACAGGCTCCACCATGTCACAGTGTATTGTTAGAAACTTTGGTTGATAATGTCAGCCAAGACAAATGGAATCTTAGTTACTTCTTGTTGTTTCCCTGCATCTTTGGCGGGCCACCATTGGGCACGACACATTGCATATGGAATTCTAAATACATGTCCGTCATTCATGATGTCTAAATCGCAAGGTTACAACCCCTGGACCTCTTTCTTTATCAATTATTGCAATGGCATTATCACTGCCAAAGAGGAGTTATATGTATTCGATATTTACCTGAATTTCTTCATGTATACTGACATGCCGCCAATTGTTTTTTTTTCATTATTAAAACTGCAAATAAAATAAAAAACAATAAATGTGTCAACGCAATTGCTAACTGACTATCCATAAGATATCTGACTTGACATGAGCATGGCATTGGCGCTCATAAGTTAGACAAATAGTAAGAGTAACAACAAGGTGAGTACACTTGTATGTGTAGTACAGTGTCCGTCATACCAAAAATGAAACAGCCTGTGTGTCAAACAATGGCAGTACACCTCCTGTTCTGTGTGAATAGTGATTGAGTCAATCAGGATGTAAAACAGACCTGTACTTACAGCTGACCAAGAATATGGTCCGCAGCCATGGGTCATGACCCCATATGCACAACCCCAGACAGAGGCATGGCCGAACTGCAATAATGCCTTAGCACATATCAAAGTTATAAATGCAATGCAATCAAATTTATCAAATGCAACAAATCATCAGATCAAACCATCCACTTATTTAGAAACAAAATCATGGGGGTCATTCTAACCCTGGCGGTCCAAGACCGCCAGGGCTAAAATGACGGGGGCACCGCCAACAGGCTGACGGTGCCCCGCTGGGCATTCTGACCGCGGCGGTTCGGCCGCGGTCAGAAGTGGAAAACCAGCGGTCTCCTGCCGGTTTTCCGCTGCCCAAATGAATCCTCCATGGCGGCGCAGCAAGCTGCACCGCCATGGAGGATTCTGACACCCCATACCGCCATCCTGTTCCTGGCGGTTCTCCCGCCAGGAACAGGATGGCGGTATGGGGTGTCGCGGGGCCCCTGGGGGCCCCTGCAGTGCCCATGCCAATGGCATGGGCACTCCAATGGCCCCCGTAAGAGGGCCCCAAAAAGAATTTCAGTGTCTGCTTTGCAGACACTGAAATTCGCGACGGGTGCAACTGCACCCGTCGCACCTTCCCACTCCGCCGGCTCAATTCTGAGCCGGCGTCCTCGTGGGAAGGTAGTTTTACACTGGGCTGGCGGGCGGCCTTTTGGCGGTCGCCCGCCAGCCCAGTGTAAAACACAGAATACCCGCGGCGGTCTAATGACCGCGGTGCGGTATTCTGGAGGGGGGAACTCTGGCGGGCGGCCTTCGCCGCCCGCCAGGGTGAGAATCACCCCCAGAGTCTAAAACTGGTACTCATCCAATACATACAACAGTTATTAGCCCTCGTTCAAACCTCTCAGAGATTTGCTGTCAAGGAAAATAATGTTCTCTGACTCGAAGATCCTCAGTTTTTTCTCCCTGTTGCCCCCCTTCACGGTTAGTGCAATCCTGTCAATACCAAAGAAAGACAAAGGGGGTTATTCCAACTTTGGAGGAGTGTTAATCCGTCCCAAAAGTGACGGAAAAGTGACGGATATACCACCAGCCGTATTACGAGTTCCATAGGATATAATGGACTCGTAATACGGCTGGTGGTAAATCCGTCACTTTTCCGTCACTTTTGGGACGGATTAACACCTCCTCCAAAGTTGGAATAACCCCCTAAGTGTCAGGATTCTTCTCAGGATTCTTCTCATGGTCAGTGCCCTAGTGTCTGGCAACTGGATAATTCGGGTCACCATTTTTGATTGCCCTTAGGGATTTTAAGATCCTCTTTTTTACTGGTAAAATGTTACTTCCTATGTACCAGCGACCACAGGGTCATACCAGGACATACACACAATAATCACTATTACATGTGATGAATTTGCAGATCTGACCAGTTGCCCATGTATATGCCTTCACATTTCTGCAAGCTTTGCAGCACATTTGTAAAAGCCCTGTTGGTCCTGTAGCCACCCTTCTTGTTTATGTTTACCCAAGTAACGTTTCACCAGCATATCCTTCAGAGATCACAACTTGCGATAAGTCATCTGTGGATGAGGGGTCAGCTGGTCCATTATGACTGGATCGTTCTTCACCAGATGGCAGTGTTTCTTCAGCATGTGTCTAATGAATGGAGACTCAGAGCGTCATTTACAAGGCTTCTGCGCCGCCGCTCCGCCATTTTGTTTGACGCAGCAGTTGCGCAAGAACAACTTTATTTCTACAAAGTGACGCTCTAGGCCTCTAGTGTTACTTTTTAGCCCACTGCGTCATTTTCACACAGTGTCAAATCTGGCTGTGGCAGATACTAACAGTGATATGCAAGATAGGCGTTCCCTTAAAAAACCATGCAGGACTGAAGCAGCCGTATTTCCAAGCTTTTCGGAAAATGATGCAGCCTTTCCAAAAGTCATGCAAAGTCTTCAATGTGTCACAAAAATAACGCTTGGTCAGACCAGGCTTGAAAATGACACATTGGCACAGGTACCTAAGGAGAACAGACCCCAATCAGCCTGGCATGCTCTAGGACTCAATGACCTACTCCTACTTCAGCTTGGAGCACCAAGAAGACCACAACAACCACCACCATCACCACCACCTCCACCATCACGGCCATAATCACCACCACCCATACATCATAGCCAGCGCAGGAGAACGGAGTGCATATGTTAGCATAGTACCTCACTGACTGGGCTCAGGGAGGAAGAGGTAATCATCTATTCCCATCTGTGGAGGGAGCCCATGGTACAGCTGCTACACTAATTGCACCCAGACTGCAGGCAACAGTATGCAGTGTCACCAATATCCCAACACAGACCAATCTCCTAGCCATGCTTCTCATGCTTGCCCCAGATCCCTTCCAGACCACTGCAGCCCGAGTGGCAGGTGTTTCATAGCCATTATTCTCATCATTACTCCCCTCTGTTTTGGATCTCATTATCCAGATCTTCCCCAACACCTAGCAAATGCAACAGGAAATCAAACAAGGTTTCTATGCCATTGCTGGCTTTCCAAATGTGCTGGGTGTCATGGACAGCAAGCATGTGCAACTTGTTCTTCCTGCTGTAACTGCCCACCCTTACCGCAACAGGAAGCATACCCACTTCATCATCGTACAGGTTGTTATCGAACATCGTGGGTTGATCCTAAATTTGATGTCCAAATAACCTGACAGTGTGCATGCTGCCTCCATATTCCGGCAGTCTATCATCAACCAACGGTTCTATAATGGAGAATATGGAAATGGACTACTTGAAGGTAAGCAAACAGCGAGTACCTAACAGACCCAATAACAAATGGATATTGGGACACAATACACAGACCACTGTCTACACAGATAGAGACTGCAGGATGAGGGCCGTCACACATACATGAATCATGCTTCAGTTTACATATGCAATGTAAATCACCCTGACATACATGTGAATACATCTCAAGCCAGTTTTGCACACATTGTATGATGTAAAGGCACACAGCCATCCATGCATGACGGGCAGGAATTCTGCCCAACATTTCTGTGTGCATGAGAGGTGTACCATGTCAACTGGGGGGTCTTTGCATGCAACACACATGGGCTATCAGCCGTGATATGACACACACCAGGGACTAGATGTAACCTGACAAACCATAGCCCAATTGAGGGGTGGTATGTAACTGTACAAATATAAAATAATATGCAAAATCACTCCCATCTCACATGTGTGACATGTAATGCTACTTACATTTATTACTCACCATGCTGCTAATGCATCAGCCTTGGTTGGAAGGTGCTCCCGCTCACACAAATACCATCCTGAAAGCAAGAAGAACCCCTACAGCCCCTGATACAAATGTGAATGTGTACTCGCCAGTCAACTTTTGTGCAAATCTAGTTTGAAGGAACCAGAAAGTCCAGGAGGCCCCAAGTGTTGTGTACCAATTCTCCTTCTCAGAGATGTTGTACAGTGCAGGAAGTTGTGTAGCTGGACTGCAGAAGACCAACCACAAATCTTCACAATCCATGTGTTGCATTTAAAAATTGGGTACAATACTGTCAGACATGTACCCAATAATCCCCCACAATGACATGCAACCATGGATTGGGAAGTGGCACTTGTGACATCATGTCACTCAGTTGGTATGTGGGAGTGCATACTGAATGGATGGCATCATATCAACTTCCCTAGACAACACTGGACAATCAAAGGCATGGGCAAATGTAATGTAGGCCAACACCAACATCAGGGGATGACCATGGGCCCATGGATGTGTCTGTGTCAGCCATGTCCAGTATGTTACCACCTATCTAGTCTGGACCTACAAAAAGGATTCACACCCACATTCTATCTCCCCACACATGTAGTTTGAATACATAACATTGAGTGGACTAGAGCAATGGGAATCAGCCTCCACCAAAATCTGCTGCAGGAATTTGACAGTCAGGATGTTGAATTTTATGATGTACCTGCTTATGCACTGCATTTAACATCACGTAGAGTGAGTGAACAATGCCCTGTAAACATCAGTAGACTGGCATGATTGACACATCATGGGGTCATAACTGGGAGAAGTGCATGACAATACCATTACACATAACACACATGGGCAGAACTTTTGTAAATATAGTAATCTCAAACAATGACACTGTCCCTTTTTTGTTCATTTCAGTTGACCAAGGATATGGGATCCAGCAGTGGGTGATGACACCATTTGCCAACTCACTAGCCAAGCCAGAAAAGGCCTATAACCAGGCACACATCCGCACACGGAACATAGTTGAGCCGACCTTTGGCCTGCTGAAGGCCTGGTGTCGTTGCCTGGATGTTTCTGGGGGTAGGCTATTGTATTCTCCCCGGTTCGCAAAATTAATTTGGCTTGTACTATTCTGAACAATATATGTGTGTGGACAAATATTACCTAGAATGAACAACTGGAAGACCCAAGAGAAGAGGAGGAGAATGAGCCAGCCCCTGATCGGGAAATGCAAAACACTGCTGCAGGTGCATGTAGATGTGGACAGAATTTCTTTTCATGAGTACATGTGACTGAAATGTTATGAAATGCCCAAACATGTCAATAAATGATTTAATTTAACGTGTGTCTTGAAGGTTATGTCACTGTCCCAGTTAAAAAACAACTTGCCAACACCCAAGAAACCATAAGTAGGCCACAACAGTTGTCAATTAAGTGTGAACAGTCATCATCCTCAAAGTACTAGACACAATGCACTGATCTCTGAAAAATGTGGTGTGTAATGTTTGCTTTGGCTGTGTAACAAACATGTTGAACTGAAAACACTCACATCAGTCAAAAAACTGTTGGTACAAAAGAAAAACAGACAGATCAAAATCACTAGGAGTCATAAACTGTAACAATAGATCAGTGTGAGATATGTGACAACTCAATGGCTGAAATATTCTTTTCACTGGTGACAACTCACCACATCCGCATCATTTTCATTCACATGTATGACATATAGTAAGTGTATGACAGATGACAGTACACTACATGTGTAGTACTGTGTTGGCCAAATTTGTGATCATCTTGCATGTATGCCAAACAACGTTATAGCACGTCTAACAGGTTGGCAAAGAGTATGAGTCAATCAGGACACAGAATAATTTGTATATGGATGTGGGGCCATTATCTGTAATGACCATTCCCCCAATCCACCCCTACTCACTGTGAGACTGACAAAGGATATTGTCTGCAGCTGTGGGTGCACCCATATGGAAGCCCAGCTGAGTCATATTCATGTCCTAAACAGGATATGTTAAATTGTGGAGAGGACTTTGAGAGTACAGAAGTACTACTTTTGGAGTCAAGATATGTTTGGGGGGTCAATTACTTTACTCGCCGACAATAGTAACTAAGCTAATATTAGTGTGGTGCATATTTCAGAATATATGTGCAGGGCATATTCTCCTTTGGCCCAATGACAATGAGTAACAGGAAGAACTAGACAGTGAGTATGGGGAAGGTGAGGAGCAAGCACAAAATGTATCATAAATACCAGCAAAATTGCTGATGTACCATATATTAGTAATGTGTCTGGTACATGTATGAATGAAGCTCACAATACCAGAAGAGTATGATAACAAGAATCATTGTACCTATGTAACACAACACATATAAGCACAACCAGTGTGTAGGCAATTTACCTGCCCAGTAACAGTGTGACAAATTCATCCTTTTACCATGTTCACCCAAATTTCGATGACTGATACTGGTGGCGACTGACTCTGTTCGTACCCTGAGTCCGCTAACCAGGCCCAGGACCACTCCTTTGAAGAAAAGGTAATGGTAAAGTGGTACACTTACAATTGCGATGACAGATTCCTGTAAGCCCCTAGAATATAATAGTGCAGGGAAGTTTAGAGGCCCAGTAGATTTCCTGCACTCAGTGCGCACTGCTGTGTTGCCTGCTGTCAACTTTGAAGTCAGCACTGCCTTGCAGACAGTGTTAAAAAAATTAAGGCCCTCATTCTGACCCTGGCGGTCAAAGACCGCCAGGGCGGAGGACCGCAGGAGCACCGCCGACAGGCCGGCGGTGCTCCAATGGGGATTCCGACCGCGGCGGTAAAGCCGCGGTCGGACCGGCACCACTGGCGGGCTCCCGCCAGTGTACCGCCGCCCCATTGAATCCTCCACGGCGGCGCAGCTTGCTGCACCGCCGCGGGGATTCCGACCCCCCCTACCGCCATCCAGATCCCGGCGGTCCGACCGCCGGGACCCGGTTGGCGGTAGGGGGGGGTCGCGGGGCCCCTGGGGGCCCCTGCAGTGCCCATGCCACTGGCATGGGCATTGCAGGGGCCCCCGTAAGAGGGCCCCTACATGTATTTCACTGTCTGCTGCGCAGACAGTGAAATACGCGACGGGTGCAACTGCACCCGTCGCACAGCTTCCACTCCGCCGGCTCGATTCCGAGCCGGCTTCATCGTGGAAGCCTCTTTCCCGCTGGGCTGGCGGGCGGTCTGAAGGCGACCGCCCGCCAGCCCAGCGGGAAAGTCAGAATTACCGCCGCGGTCTTTCGACCGCGGAACGGTAACCTGACGGCGGGACTTTGGCAGGCGGCCTCCGCCGCCCGCCAAGGTCAGAATGAGGGCCTAAATGTGTGCAAATTAGGCTTCAGAAGAATACGTACTTCCAAAGTGTAAATCCACCTTAATCTTACATAAAACCTACAACTAAGGTCTCCACTAGGTGCTCCAGGGATGGTGTGCCATGTTACTATTAACAGGTATATTTCAAAAGGTGTATGATATTCCCTGGCGAGCAGAACACTTCACATCAAAGTTTATTCACATATTAGAAACGTAGCAGCATAGTATAACATGGAACTATATGACCTAAGCCCAAATATATTCTTAGGAAGGAACTGCATGTGTCGTGACAAGACTCCAAAGATTGGCAATGAGAAATCCCAAAACCCTCCACTGTTGACTTAATCATAACTAATACCAGAAAGAAGTAATAAGACTTCCTTTCCTGTGAGCCAAAACCAAGCTGCTGGTGGGCTATCCTAGATTGGCAAACCAACAGATATGTGCCTAGGTACCACAGGCTGATGACGCTGGTGTCACCTCTCGCATGGACCATATGGCGGCACAAGACTCTCAACAATATCCATGAGGCCATGCGAAGTCCAGCTGTGTGGCACATCATCGACTCATAGCCATTGAGTAGCACAATGCACCCCAAGAAGCTCACAAGTGTCACTCAGTGTAATGGGTGTATTGGAGGGACATTGTTGGTGCACCAGTGCTGGACAACCCACATGGATAACCTGGATGACCAATGTAAACAAGTGGATGTCAACATGGGGCTGTATAAGGGGCTCACATATCCACACTGTCCAAGTCCATAACCATGCTGTTATTTTCCATCACAGTTCATTAGCACCTTAATGCTCATGTATCATCCATGGCCCATTCCAGGATGGCCAATGTGAGCTACGTAATGCAGGGTACATTGAAGCAGATGGCCCAAGGTTACATCAATTGATACATCCTTGTCTATGCTCTACTGGAGATGTCTGACAAGTTTGGGACTAAGCCTGGTCCACATGAGACCCATTACCTGTCACAATGTTAAAATACATGGGTATTGCATGTGTACACCAACTGCTATGCAAAGCAACAACACCTTGATGCAGAGTGTGGTAACGTTTTGATGTATACCACCTTGCTGTCTTTAGTACATCAGAGGTCACTCAAAGGCATGAATGGTGTGTTAACATTGCACCCTCAGCATGAGAGAAATCATGTGCACCACATATCATGTGAAATGGAATAGTCAGGGCACCTTCATATGCTACCCCATTTGGAAATAGCACATATAGTGCAACAGTATCCTCACCAAGTTCTGTGTGGTATAAGTAGTGCAGGGTAACAATGGATCTTTGCACACACTTTGTTGTCCCCTGTGATTCCTGCAAATGTCTGAATGTGCTGTACATGAATGTGCTGACATTCATAACAAAGCTGTAGTGTACAGACATGTATACTGGCTGTGGCAGCAACAGAGAGTACACCCACTTGTGCAGGGTGCATGGCCCCCTGCTAATGTGATAATCACTCTTCTTTGAACTGTATGCTGTATGTAAGATGTGGGGACAGGAGCAAAGTCAGTCTCTGAGATTGAACTGGCAATGCATGCCCTGTTGGGAGGCCCCGGGGGGGCATGGTCAAATTGCCCCATTCATACATCCCTTCACATGTGTGTCAAGGCTATCCCAACACATGCCTGAACAGGAGACTGTAACCCCTCATGTTGCATGACAGCCACCTATCTGCACCTTGGGACACAAAACATATTGGCAGATGTCTGTGCAGACTTAGGGGGTCATTCTAACCCTGGCGGTCGACGACCGCCAGGGCTAAAATGACGGGAGCACCGCCAACAGGCTGGCGGTGCTCCCATGGGCATTCTGACCGCAGCGGTACAGCCGCGGTCAGAAACGGGAAACCGGCGGTGTCCCGCCGGTTTCCCGCTGCCGTAGGAAATCCTCCACGGCGGCGCTGCAAGCAGCGCCACCATGGGGATTCCGACCCCCTTACCGCCATCCTGTTCCTGGCGGTTTTCACCGCCAGGAACAGGATGGCGGTAACGGGTGTCGTGGGGCCCCTGGGGGCCCCTGCAGTGCCCATGCCAATGGCATGGGCACTGCAGGGGCCCCCTAACAGGGCCCCACTAAGATTTTCAGTGTCTGCATAGCAGACACTGAAAATCGCGACGGGTGCAACTGCACCCGTCGCACCCTTCCCACTCCGCCGGCTCCATTCGGAGCCGGCATCCTCGTGGGAAGGGGTTTCCCGCTGGGCAGGCGGCCGGGCGGCCTTCTGGCGGTCGCCCGCCCGCCCAGCGGGAAACTCAGAATAACCGCGGCGGTCATTTGACCGCGCAGCGGTATTCTGACGGTTCCCGAGCCGCCCGCCAAGCTCAGAATGACCCCCTTAGTTGTGGGTGTGCTTACCACACTCAAGGGCAAGTCTACGACATCCCTGACAGTATTCTAAGCAATGGATTCAGATGCCAAAACATAGTTGGCGCATGGAGTAACCATTTTCAGGGGTGCCGTTACCCAAGCGTAGGAATTGTACCCTATGCATAGTCTGATCCTAGTAGTGCACATACTTTCCCATCTGTACACTCCCAAAACACACATTGGACACATAGGAAGACAGGAAGATATCAAACCCAACTATTCACAGGGAACACAGCAATCCCTATAACTTTCTAACATGCATTCCACATCACACTATACATAAACCCACATATTCCACTCATTGCATCAAAAAAATAGACACATTGGGGGTTATTACAACTTTGGAGGAGGTGTTAATCCGTCCCAAAAGTGACGGTAAAGTGACGGATATACCACCATCCGTATTACGAGTCCATTATATCCTATGGAACTCGTAATACGGCTGGTGGTATATCCGTCACTTTACCGTCACTTTTGGGACGGATTAACACCTGCTCCAAAGTTGTAATAACCCCCATTGTCCCAATGTGTGTGTTTTCAGCCATCACGTTATACAAAAATGACACGTCAGAATTTTCTCATGGTGGTTTGTCTCTCCTCCTGAGAAATCCACACATTAGCGTGAAGCGTAAAAAAACTACTCATTTGCTGAAAACATGCAGCATCCGTCCAGGAAGTGATAATGCAACGGATACGACATGCTGCAAACCATGACATGTGAGGTTACGTTCACTTTCTCTTCAACTCACAGTCCTTGTGGCTGTGCTTGGGAGAGATTGTGTTGTGTTGGTGGAGAGACGAGTATTGTTTTTTCAGTCTGTTCTGCTGTCTGCTATCCCTGTTGAGTCCGTGATGTCTGATTTGTCCTTTGTATTTGTATTTTGGTGTTGTATTTTACTGTGTATTGTCAAATGTTTGTCTTTGGAGTAGATTAGTTTTAGGGGTATTTTTTTAGGTTGTTAATTGTGCATCTGGAGTGGAACATGTCAGGGAAAGCAAGGGCCAACAATATGAGTGTGCAGGAGTTTTGAGGGTTTCTCTGACTGGTGACTCACTATCTGATGAACATGTTGACCATAGGAAGACATGTAATTCAGGGCTATAAGACAGAGGCACACAAGGTGCAGTGGGAGAAGGGCTGTTTCTACGTGCAGCAGATCTTCGAGGTGGAGCGGACAACCCACCAGCTCAAATGTCACTAGGAAGACATTATAAGCAAGGAACGTGACCTCCTGGACAGCTTTGGGATAGAAGTTGCTGGACCTGTAGGTACACATTCTTTGTGAATGATTCTCTGGGTTGCAGTTGCATTTAGATGTATGGTTGCCATTGGCCTCCTTTACTAAGTTTGGGCTCAGAGCAGGGTCGTAAGTCATGTTACTGCACTGACCTCCATAAATAGCAAGTGCAGCAATGCGCCTTAACAATGACATATGGTGCATTCTTGTCCTTGTCACCTGTGCTGATACTCAAATTGCTGCCGAGCACTAAAGCATGCACCCTTGTGCCATTGTGCAAGGGTGCATGGTTAACAGGGATGGTTGTTGTGCATGAAGGGACACCTACCTGCCCATGCACAATCATCAATGGCATTTTCCTTTGTCGATGTGTGCTGTAGAAAACAGCACAGATAGGAAGATGAAAAATATGGAGAAATCCTGTATTTCATTCCTATTGATGCTATCCCTGAGGTTATATTTTAATCCAATCCCTTTCCAGACTTTCGATCATGGCTTGGCACACTGTGCCACAGAAACTTTATAGAAATGTTGCTCTGGTTGTGCAGGGTGACACTTGGGCTTGTAAATGAGACCCATGGGGTCAGTGCTTCACATATGTCAAGGCTCAAAGGCCAGCACACCCCAATAGGGTTTTTTTCAGAGACAGAGCATGACACAGAGGATTCCAAATACTGGACTGTCATGCACCCATATGGAGGAGTGTCCCTATCATACCTATTGGCCATTTTTAATGTTAGCATCACAGTGCTCATGTCAACAGATGTGCTATGTGCAACCTGAGGAAGTTTGCACATTTACAATATATGGCCTGCTGCCAGGACAGTTGCTAACTTGTACCCCCTGGGGGCTGTGCTTTAGCAGGAGCTATCCTATTTTTAGACACTTCTGCTGTTCATGTCTCATGTGGATGAGGCATGATGTATGTCACTATGTACATAAAGCTGACATGCAGACTGTCATACATCTTTATAGGTCACACACGTGTGTGTATCTGATTTCAAAATATTGAGGTTTGGGGATGGACAAGACATGTATATTCGGTGTCTTTGACTATGCAGCAATGACATATGCCAATGTCTGTGAAATGAGAGCACAAGGATGTATGACTAGTGTTGTAAGGAGCATAGCCATATACATGTGATGAAAATAGTAAGGCAGGGGTATTGCTAGTCCTGGCTGAGTGTGTTCTATGAGTCATTTAGGTGCAGACTGCCATTAGACTCAGCCAGCCTTGCAAAATCCCTTGGTTGTGAGTCACTTGAAAGCCTTAAGCAATGTGCCCAAGATATATATGCATAGTTTCATCATATATGTGTACATGTCAGCTTGACCTATCAATGTATGTCATTGAGAAATGTCAAATGAGCTATTACAGTTGTTACAACCAGAAGCCTTCTATGGCCATTAGCAAGTAATGTTTAATGTGCAGCATTTGACCACGGTGTTAATTTTTCAACAATCACAGTGCCATGTCTCAAGTTATGTCTTGCAGGTAGACCCGATCCTTACACCACGGGAGAGGTTGAGGGCTTCAGCGACCCCAATGCTACTAGTGAGTGTCATCCTGTATGTCTAATGGGTAGTGCAAGGATTGGGAGTGATGTTTTATGCTGTGTGTAATGTCTGTACAAAGTGCATGCATCCAAATTTGAAACGAAATATGTTCTACATGTGTTAGAAATGGGGTCTCTGGTTGGCAGTTAGTTTGCACTCTGTTCAAGCAGGGACCCTACCTCTAGTCAGGGTAAGGGAGTTATACTCTTCAGACAACCCATGCTCACCACCTAGCTAGCTTGGCACAAGCAGCCGGCTTATCTCAAAGGCAATGTGTAAAGTATTTGTACCAACACACAGTAATACAGTGAAAACACTACAAAAGGGACGCAACACCGGTTTAGAAAAATAGCCAATATTTATCTAAATCAAACAAGAACAAAACATCAAAAATCCAGCATGCACAAAGTTATGACTTTTTAAATTAAAAAGAGTCTTAATCCATAGAAATTAATGAATGAGTTGTTTTCATACAAAGTACCTGGTTTACGTAAAAAATAAAGCTGCATAGGCGAGTGTGCATCAAAAAAGTCAATTCATTACTCGCAAGTGAAGCAGTGCATTGTTTCTTCTCAGGTCAGGTAGGCTGTGCATCATTTTTCTCTTCCGCAGAAGAGCGGTGCATCGATTTATGGATGGGCAACGTCGGATCCGAGCAGGTTCACAGTGATTGTGACACCCAGCGCCTATGCTTGCAAATTTCAAGTGCACAGTTTTGAAGAGCAGTGCTGCTTGGGTGATGCGTCAATTTTGGCAGACGCACACGGGTGTTGCGTTGTTTTTCCAGCCGTGATGCAGGTAGTGAATTGATTTTTCAACCGGGAAGAAGCTGCTGCGTCAATGTGTCTCCTGCACAGCTCCTATGCATGGCTCCACCAGCTTCTCCTTTCAAAGGCCCATGGACTGGAGCAGGCACCACTTGGCAGGGTAGGAGTCTCAGCAAGAGAGTCCAGGTGCTGGCAGAGGAAGTCTTTGATGGCCCTGAGACTTCAGGACAGGAGGCAAGCTCAGTCCAAGCGCTTTGAATCACATCAAAAGCAGGAAAAGACAGTAAAGTCCAGTCTTTGTCCTCTAAAATGCAGAAGCAGCAACTGCAAGCCAACCCAGCAAAGCACACTCACATGCAAAGGGGCAGTACTCCTCCTCCAGCTCTTCAGCTCTTCTCATTGGCAGAGGTTCTGCTTGATCTGGAAGTAATCTAAAAATCTGGGGTTTTGGGTCCACTACCTATACTCCTTTCTACCTTTGTTTTAGGAAAACTTCAAAGAAAAGTCTCTGTTGATCACAAGATCCTGCCTTGCCCAGGCCTGGCCCAAGACAGACACCAGGGGGTTGGAGACTGTATTGTGTGAGGACAGGCAAAGACCTTTAAGGTGTCAGCTCATCCCTCCCACTCTAGCCCAGGAGACCCATCAGTATATACAGGCTATACCCCAGCTTCCTTTGTGTCCCTGTCTAGCGGGAATTCACAAGCAGCCCAACTGTCAGTCTGACCCAAATGGGGATTTCGCAGGCAGGCAGAGGCACAGAATGGTTAAGCAAGAAAATACCAACTTTCTGAAAGTGGCATTTTCAAACTGTCAATCTAAAAAACAACTTTACCAAAAGGTGTATTTTTAAATTGTGAGTTTGGAGACTCCAAACTCCATTTTCCATCTGCTCCTAATGGGAAATTGCACTTTAACAATATTTAAAGGCAGCCCAAATGTTAAACTATGAAAGAGATAGACCTTGCAACAGTAAAAAATTAGTGTGCCAGCATTTCACTGTCAGGACATGTAAAACACATCAGTATATGTCCTACCTTTAACATACACTGCACCCTGCCCATGGGGCTACCTACGGCCTACCTTAGGGGTGACATATGTAGTAAAAAGAAAGGTTTGGGTCTGGCATGTGGGTGCCCTTGCCAGGTTGGATTGTCAGTGCACAACTGCACACACAGATACTGCAGTGGCAGGTCTGAGGCATGTTTACAGGGCTACTCATGTAGGGGACACAATCAGTGCTGCAGGCCCAATAGTAGCATTTGATTTACAGGCCCTGGGCATCTCTAGTGCACTTTACTAGGGACTTACTAGTAAATCAAATATGCCAATCAGGGATAACCAATCATAATTACAATTTACACAGGGAGCACTTGCACTTTAGCATTGGTCAGCAGTGGTGAAGTGCCTAGAGTACCAAAAACCAGCAAAAACAAAGTCCACCACACAGTTAAAACATAGGAAGCAGAGGCAAAAAGGCAGAGGAGACTTCGCCAAGGATGCCAGATCTAACAACATGAATATGGACAGTAAGGTAGATGTTGTGTTGGGGATGTGCATTTGCATCAGCTTAATGTCAAGGAAGATCTGATATCTGTCACTGAGGGCCCACATGTTTGCAGGTATGAACAAAGAGCAATGGCCACAGTGTCAGGATCTGTGTACCTATGTGCTGGTGTGTTCATAGGTAAACATGGCAGGGGATGGTATACCTAACAAATACATTTCAGATTCACAGAAGTGCTGTTCTTACTCACAGTGCAATCTTTGTCCAATGTGTATGTGTTGCCCACACACAGGGGATGAGTTGCAGCACAGTGATGACAGTAAGGACATGTGCTAGAATTACAGGGTCCTACAAATCTATGCAGGGTAGCATCATGTGATTCACAGAATAGATTCCTGATGTGTGTGTCATAAAAACATCACCTAAAATCATGTTCTTCCAGGACTGAGGGGCTTGTGAATCAGGCCTTAAGAGTAGTAGGATAGAGGTCAAAAGCCCACAATTAGAACTGCAGTTGAAATGGCCACTCATGTGGTGTGATGTCCCATACTCAATGTTGGATGGATCAACATTGCCATCCCCTGTCATTTTCCCGGATCTGCCAATGGGTGTTGGACCAGAGAAATATCTGTGCAGCATTGTCATTTGACGTGACAATGCCTACTCCATCTTCGGATAGTGCTGACCATTACAGTCTCCTAAATGTACTACAAACAGAATCATACAATGGACAGCATTAGCCATTGCTGTCCTGAGATCCTTGTTCAGATAAGATGTAGGGAATGCATACACACACCCATCAAACGGTTGTACTGAGTGCTGATGTGAAACAAGGTGACATGAATATTGGACACGTTTGTACCACTAATAGGCTGCATAGTGGACACTTCCAGTTACTTGGAGAGTATGCAAGAAGTCGTGGCACAGCCCATCATGTACAGACAAGAGTTAATATAGGAGTTGTTTCATACATCTTCGTGTGATGTGAGTGAGCTATCCACCCTTCAGTATCACATATGATACCTGGCACATGCAGATTCTATGTAGCATTGTGTCCAGATAAGTGTCCTTGCATATCAGACACATAGCCCCTCATTATGAGTCTGGCGGTCTTCGGACCGCCAGACTCTCAGTGGCAGTCTCACCACCGCCAGGCCGGTGGTGTAAACCACCATATTCAGAGTGTGGTGGCTTGGCCACAGCCAAATTGCCACATCGCCGCCCCTACCGCCAAGGCAGTCGGTCAGCACCTCCGGCCTGGCAGTCCACAGAAGACTGCAGGCAGTATTAGGAGTTGCCTTTCTGCCAGGGTTTCCATTCCTGTCGCCGGCAGACGATTCCTCCATCCCCCCTGCCCACATATTGCCCCCTCACCCTCTTCCTTCACAGTACCCCCAACCCCTTTCTTCACAGTACCCTCCTCCCCAACCCCAATCCCTGCATTCAGGCTCCCGACCCTCGATCACCGCATTCAGGCCCCCCACCCCTGATCCCCACTTACACTCACACACACTCACTCATGCACCTACACACACACAAACACGTACTGACACATACGCATACACTCTCACTCCCATACACGCACTCACACACACACCCATTCAACTCCAACCTCCCCGACATTCAGACACACATACACGCACACATTCACAACACCCCCACTCTCTCCTGACATTCAGACACACATACACGAACACACGCATACCCGCACACACTCACAACACCTCCCCTCCCCTGTCAGACGATCATTTTACCTGTTCTGTCGAGGTGGACGTCTGGGAGGGAACGGAGCCAGCATTTCTACTGTCAGCAGCGCCCAGCCATCAGGACACCGCCAGGCCGTATTACTGTTCGGAATATGGCTGGAGGCGTCCTTTTAGTGGGATGGGGCCGGCGGTGGAACCGCCTCTGCACCGCCGACCACCATAATTACTGGCGGCTTTCTGCCCAAATAGTGGCAGAAAGCCTCCAGCAGTCGTAGTATGGCACTCTTAAGACTTCCAGCACTGACATCAAGTGGCGGGCATGGCTTTGGCAGTCTGAGAAAAAGACAAGGGTGGATCTGAAGGAGCAGGTCCATCAACCTCCACCCCAGTCACACAGCTCAACCTGCATCCCATGGTACCCAACAAGTACTTTCAAATAACTTTGAGCAGTATATGAGGAAGGGAATGGCTGATTTGAAATACTGTGTCACCAGCCTTGAGCATAAAATGGACACCTTGCTCATCCTGCTTCTGGAAATGAAGCAGGCAAGACACAAACCACGCTCAGCAGGATGAGCCAAATGGACCCTTTCATTCCTTCCCTTGTAGATAGTTGTTTTTATTGTTGGGGTGTTTGGATAGCTTAGTTTAGATAAGTTAGTGTAGTGTAGGTTAGTTGTAGTATATTGTAGTATCCATTAGGGCTAGGCGCATTATTAGGTGTTTTTGTGGGTAGAGGGTTTGTAGGTGGCTGGCCTGGCTTATGGTGGGTACTTGATGGTACTTACACCTTGTGCCAGGTCCAGTTATCCCTTATTAGTAGATTAGAAGTGTTCTAGCAGCTTAGGCTGATAGAGGTAGCTATAGCAGAGCAGCTTAGGCTGAACTAGGAGACATGCAAAGCTCCTACTATACCACTTATATCATATAGCACTATATCATAAGAAACACAAGTTAGTAAAAATAAAGGTACTTTATTTTAGTGACAATATGCCAAAAGTATCTCAGAGGGTATACTCCCTTAGGAGGTAAGTAATATACACAAAGTATACACACAAACCAAAATCAGGTAAGTAAAACACTTAGAAAAATAGTGCAAACACTGTAGAACACTGTAGAACACAATAGAATGCAATAGGAGACAATAGGCCTAGGGGCAACACAAACCATATACTCCAAAAGTGGAATGCAACCACAAATGGACCCCAGGCCTAGTGTAGTGTGTAGAGGGTTGCTGGTCGCCTCTACACAACAAAAGAGGGTCCCACAAAGCCGGTGGTCAACTCAGTGAGTTGAGCAATGCAGGACGGAGTGCTGGGGACCTGGGCTATGCTGTGCATGAAGGAATCCTTGCAAAAGTGCACAGAAGCCCTAGCAGCTGCAGATCACACAGTAAACAGAATTACTGTCTGGAGGGGGGAGGCAAAGACTTACCTCCACCAAATTTGGACAGAAAGACCACTGGACTTTCGGGGTCACTTGGATCCAGCTCCTGTGTTCCAGGGACCATGCTCGTCAGGATGAGAGGGGACCCAGAGGACCGGTGATGCAGAAGTTTGGTGCCCATGTTAGCAAGGAGAAGATTCCGTTGACCCACAGGAGATTTCTTCTTGGCTTCCAGTGCAGGGTGAAGGCAGACAGCCTTCAGAGCATGCACCACCAGGAAGCAGTTGAGAAAGCTGGCAGCATTAGGCACTACAATGTTGCTGGTAGCCTTCTTGCTACTTTGTTGCGGTTTTGCAGGCGTCCTGGAGAAGTCAGCGGTCGATCCTTGGAAGAAGTCAAAGAGAGAGATGCAGAGGAACTCTGGTGAGCTCTAGCATTCATTATCTGAAGAGAAACCCACAGGAGAGACCCTAAATAGCCCTCAGAGGAGGATTGGCCACCTAACCAGGTAAGCACCTATCAGGAGGGGTCTCTGACGTCACCTACTGGCACTGGCCACTCAGAGGCCTCCACTGTGCTCTCACACCTCTGCATTCAAGATAGCAGAGATCTGGGACACACTGGAGGAGCTCTGTGCACCACCCCTGGGGTGGTGATGGACAGGGGAGTGGTCACTCCCCTTTCCTTTGTCCAGTTTCGTGCCAGAGCAGGGGCTGGGGGATCCCTGAACCGGTGTAGACTGGCTTATGCAAGGAGGGCACCATCTGTGCCCTTCAAAGTATTTCCAGAGACTGGGAGAGGCTACACCTCCCAGCCCTTAACACCTATTTCCAAAGGGAGAGGGTGTAACACCCTCTCTCAGAGGAAATCCTTTGTTCTGCTTCCTGGGACTGGGCTGCCCAGACCCCAGGAGGGAAGAAACATGTCTGAGGGTTGGCAGCAGCGGTACCTGCAGAGAAAACCCCAGAGAGCAGGTTTGGCAGTACCCGGGGACCATGCTGGAGCTCCAGGGATGCATGGGATTGACACCCCAATACTAGATTTGGCATGGGGGGACAATTCCATGATCTTAGACACGTTACATGGCCATATTCGAAGTTACCATTGTGAAGCTACATATATGTGTAGCTCCCCTTGACCCAAGGGGAGCGACCCTTTACCCAAGGGTAGGTCACTCCCCCTGCCGCTGCAGCTCCTCCAGCTCCTCCAGCCCAGGTTCCTGAGACCTCCCAGCAAGCCCAGCTACCTCGCAGTAAGTACCCCCCCACCTCCCAGCCCCTCGCCCTGCCCCGCGTTACTCACCCTCTCTCCTGCTTCTTTTCTTCTTCTCTGTTCTTCCTCTGCGCTCTTCTTCTGTAGTCTTCTTCTGTACTCTTCTTTCCCTCCTGCTCCCCGTCTTCTCTCTTCATCTGTGTGCTTCTCTCTCTCTCCTTTGCACCGCGACCCGCGTGTGCCTCTTCTTCTCTGTCCCTCTTCTTGGCTCCTTCCTCTACTGCTCGTCGCCCCTCTTCTTCTTCACCTTCATCTGTATTCTTCTGTCTTCTGCGCTCCTCTTCTTCACCTTCATCTGTATTCTTCTGTCTTCTGCGCTCCTCTTCTTCACCTTCATCTGTATTCTTCTGTCTTCTGCGCTCCTCTTCTACACCTTCATCTGTATTCTTCTGTCTTCTGCGCTCCTCTTCTTCACCTTCATCTGTATTTTTCTGTCTTCTGCGCTCCTCTTCTTCTATACCTTCTTCCGTGGTCTTCTGTCTTCTGTTCTTTGGCTCCTCTTCTTCTGTGGTCTTCTCTCTTCTGTTCTTCGGCTCCTCTTCTTCTGTGGTCTTCTCTCTTCTGTTCTTCGGCTCCTCTTCGGCTCCTTTCCTCTGTTAGCTCTGTTTCCTCTGCTACCTGCTTCCTGGTTCTTCCCGCTCCTGACTCGTCTCTCCCCCTCACTCGCCTCCCCCTATCTATCACCCCTATCTACCCCTATCTCTATCTGTCTCCCTCACTCACTACCTCCTCCTATCTACCTATCTCTCTATCTTTCCCCCCCACTCGCCACCCCCTCTGTTACCACCCCTATCTTCCTATCCTTTCACTCTACCTCTCACCCTCACCCACCTCTACAACCCCCCCCTCCCCTATCTTCCCAACCTTCCTCCTATCTCTCTCCCTAAACTCCTAAACTTCCTAAAACTCACCCCCCACCAACTTTAACCCCCCTCCCCATCTCTTCTCCCCTCTACCTGTCCCCCCCTCCCTCCGCATTCCCACAGCCACCTCCTGCATGCCCCCAACCCCCATTCGTCACCCCACTCCCGTCCCCCGCCCCCAGCTGACCCCTCCTCCCTCTTATGGCGGCCGCTGCGCGACAGTGGTAGCGACCCTTGACCCAAGGGTAGGTCGCTCCCCCAGCCGCTGCAGCTCCTCCAGCTCCTCCAGCCCAGGTTCCTGAGACCACCCAGCAAACCCAGCTACCTCGCAGTAAGTACTCCCCCACCTCCCAGCCCCTCACCCTGCCCCGCGTTACTCACCCTCTCTCCTGCTTCTTTTCTTCTTCTCTGTTCCTCCTCTGCGCTCTTCTTCTGTAGCCTTCTTCTGTACTCTTCTTTCCCTCCTGCTCCCCGTCTTCTCTCTTCATCTGTGTGCTTCTCTCTATCTCCTTTGCACCGCGACCCGCGTGTGCCTCTTCTTCTCTGTCCCTCTTCTTGGCTCCTTCCTCTGCTGCTCGTCTCCCCTCTTCTTCTTCACCTTCATCTGTATTCTTCTGTCTTCTGCGCACCTCTTCTTCACCTTCATCTGTATTCTTCTGTCTTCTGCGCTCCTCTTCTTCACCTTCATCTGTATTCTTCGGTCTTCTGCGCTCCTCTTCTTCACCTTCATCTGTATTTTTCTGTTTTCTGCGCTCCTCTTCTTCTATACCTTCTTCCGTGGTCTTCTGTCTTCTGTTCTTCGGCTCCTCTTCTTCTGTGGTCTTCTCTCTTCTGTTCTTCGGCTCCTCTTCGGCTCCTCTTCCTCTGTTAGCTCTGTTTCCTCTGCTACCTGCTTCCTGGTTCTTCCCGCTCCTGACTCATCTCTCCCCCTCACTCGCCTCCCCATCTCTATCACCCCTATCTATCTCCCTCACTCACTCACTACCTCCTCCTATCTACCTATCTCTCTATCTCTCTATCTGTCTCCCTCACTCACCACCTCCCCCTATCTACCTATCTCTCTATCTTCCCCCCACTCGCCACCCCCTCTGTTACCACCCCTATCTTCCTATCCTTTCACTCTACCTCTCACCCTCACCCACCTCTACAACCCCCCCTCCCCTATCTTCCCAACCTTCCTCCTATCTCTCTCCCTAAACTCCTAAACTTCCTAAAACTCACCCCCCACCACCCTTAACCCCCCCTCCCCATCTCTTCTCCCCTCTACCTGTCCCCCCCTCCCTCCGCTTTCCCGCCGCCACCTCCTGCATGCCCCCACCCTCCAACCCCCATTCGTCGCCCCACTCCCGTCCCCCGCCCCCAGCTGACCCCTCCCCCCCTCCTCCCTCTTATGGCGGCCGCTGCGCGACAGTGGTAGCGACCCTTGACCCAAGGGTAGGTCGCTCCCCCAGCCGCTGCAGCTCCTCCAGATCCTCCAGCCCAGGTTCCTGAGACCTCCCAGCAAACCCAGCTACCTCGCAGTAAGTACCCCCCCACCTCCCAGCCCCTCACCCTGCCCCGCGTTACTCACCCTCTCTCCTGCTTCTTTTCTTCTTCTCTGTTCCTCCTCTGCGCTCTTCTTTTGTAGTCTTCTTCTGTACTCTTCTTTCCCTCCTGCTCCCCGTCTTCTCTCTTCATCTGTGTGCTTCTCTCTCTCTCCTTTGCACCGCGACCCGCGTGTGCCTCTTCTTCTCTGTCCCTCTTCTTGGCTCCTTCCTCTGCTGCTCGTCTCCCCTCTTCTTCTTCACCTTCATCTGTATTCTTCTGTCTTCTACGCACCTCTTCTTCACCTTCATCTGTATTCTTCTGTCTTCTGCGCTCCTCTTCTTCACCTTCATCTGTATTCTTCTGTCTTCTGCGCTCCTCTTCTTCACCTTCATCTGTATTTTTCTGTCTTCTGCGCTCCTCTTCTTCTATACCTTCTTCCGTGGTCTTCTGTCTTCTGTTCTTCGGCTCCTCTTCTTCAGTGGTCTTCTGTCTTCTGTTCTTCGGCTCCTCTTCTTCTGTGGTCTTCTCTCTTCTGTTCTTCGGCTCCTCTTCAGCTACTCTTCCTCTGTTAGCTCTGTTTCCTCTGCTACCTGCTTCCTGGTTCTTCCCGCTCCTGACTCGTCTCTCCCCCTGACTCGCCTCCCCCTCTCAATCACCCCTATCTACCCCTATCTCTATCTGTCTCCCTCACTCACTACCTCCTCCTATCTACCTATCTCTCTATCTCGCTATCTTTCTCCCTCACTCACCACCTCCCCCTATCTACCTAGCTCTCTATCTTTCCCCCCCACTCGCCACCCCCTCTGTTACCACCCCTATCTTCCTATCCTTTCACTCTACCTCTCACCCTCACCCACCTCTACAACCCCCCCTCCCCTATCTTCCCAACCTTCCTCCTATCTCTCTCCCTAAACTCCTAAACTTCCTAAAACTCACCCCCCACCACCCTTAACCCCCCCCCATCTCTTCTCCCCTCTACCTGTCCCCCCTCCCTCCGCTTTCCCGCCGCCACCTCCTGCACGCCCCCGCCCCCCAGCTCCCATTCGTCGCCCCACTCCCGTCCCCCGCCCCCCGCCCCCAGCTGACCCCTCCCCCCCTCCTCCCTCTTATGGCGGCCGCTGCGCGACTGCGCAGCGGGCGCGCCGCTGGCACGCCAAAGGCAAGCCCGTCTGCTCCCGTCCGCGCCTTGCCCGCGCCCAGCGCCGCAACCCCTGGTCCTCAGCACTCCCAAACCCCGCTGCTGCGCTATGACCCCACCACCCTCCACGCCTTCAACCCAGGGCGTTCCAGCACCTGCTTCCAAGCTAACCCAAAACGTACCCATGGACCTTTCGCTTGCCACTCCTGCAAACGTATCTTCCACCACGTAACTACCATGACCACCAGCCCACGCGCCATCAACCACCTCAAATGCATCCTGGTCAACGCTCGATCCGTCCACAAGCACGCCGTTGAACTCTGGGACCTCCTGGACTCCACAGCACCGGACGTCGCCTTCATCATGGAGACCTGGATGAACGCCTCTTCGGCCCCAGACATCGCCATAGCCATTCCCGAAGGCTACAAGATTTCCAGGAAAGACCGCACCAACCAAGTAAGAGGAGGAATCGCCATCGTCTTCAAAGACTCCATCAGCGTCACCACCTCCACCGAAGACACCCCCCTCGCCGCAGAACACCTGCACTTCCAGATTCGCACCGACCCCAGGACCACCCTCAGAGGATCCCTCATCTACCGTCCCCCCGGACCGCGTGCCCCTTTCAGCGACTCCATCACCGACTTCGTCTCTCCGCACGCCCTCGCCTCGCCGGACTACATCCTCCTAGGCGACCTCAACTTCCATCTGGAACAGAACAACGACCCCAACACCACTGCCCTGCTCGACAACCGCGCCAACCTCGGCCTCAAGCAACTGGTGAACACCCCCACCACACATCGCCGGACACACGCTTTACCCCATCTTCTCCGCCAGCAAACACGTTTCCTTCAGCCACTCCTCCGCTCTACACTGGACCGACCACAGCTGTGTCCACTTCACCTTCCGACGCGAGACCCGCCACCTCCGCACTCAACCCATCCCTCGTCGACAGTGGAACAAAATCCCCGAAGAACAGCTCTTCTCCACGCTCATCGACAACCAACCTACCTTCACCACCGACCCCAACGACGCAGCCCTCAGCCTCACGAACTGGATCACCAACTGCGCAGACAACCTTGCTCCCCTTAGACGCCCGCCACGACAGGCCAACACCAAAAAACCTCTCTGGTTCTCTGACACCCTTAAAGAATCGAAGAAAACCTGTCGCGCCCTCGAGAAAGCCTGGCGCAAGACCACACCGCTGACAACATGACCGCCCTCAAGAACGCGACCCGCGAACACCACCACCTGATCCGCGCAGCCAAAAGGAATTTCTTCACTGATAGACTGGACAAAAACAGCCACAACAGCAGAGAACTCTTCAGCATCGTTAAAGAGTTCTCCAACGCCAACGCCAACGCCATCACGCCCTCACAAGACCTGTGCAATTCCCTCGCCACCTTCTTCCATCGCAAGATCACCGACCTCCACGACAGCTTCGGACACCAGACCCAGCCGAGCAACACTGAACCCACACCCCCGCCATCACCCTCAACGCCTGGACCCACATCAACACTGAAGAGACGAAAACCACCATGAACTCTATCCACTCCGGCGCCCCCTCGGACCCCTGCCCACACTTCATCTTCAATAAAGCCGACGACATCATCGCCCCGCACCTCCAGACCATCATCAACTCCTCTTTTTCATCTGCTACCTTCCCCGAAAGCTGGAAACACGCCGAAGTCAACGCCCTACTAAAGAAACCTACGGCTGACCCAAGCGACCTGAAGAACTTCCGCCCCATCTTGCTCCTCCCCTTCCCTGCCAAAGTAATAGAGAAGACCGTCAACAAACAGCTTACCAACTTCCTGGAAGACAACAACTTTCTTGACCCCTCACAATCTGGATTCCGAGCCAACCACAGCACTGAAACCGCCCTCATCTCAGTCACAGACGACATCAGAACCCTGATGGACAATGGTGAAACAGTCGCCCTCATCCTCCTCGACCTCTCGGCTGCCTTCGACACCGTCTGTCACCGCACCCTAATAACCCGCCTCCGCTCCACCGGGATCCAAGGCCAGGCCCTGGACTGGATCGCCTCCTTCCTCTCCAACCGCTCACAAAGAGTCTACCTCCCACCTTTTTGCTCAGACCCCACCGAGATCATCTGCGGCGTCCCTCAAGGCTCCTCACTCAGCCCGACACTCTTCAATGTCTACATGAGCCCCCTCGCCGACATCATACGATTCCATGATCCTAGACATGTTACATGGCCATGTTCAGAGTTACCATTTTGACGCTATACATATGTTGTGACATATGTATAATGCACGCGTGTAATGGTGTCCCCGCTCTCACAAAGTCCGGGGAATTTGCCCTGAACAATGTGGGAGCACCTTGGCTAGTGCCAGGGTGCCCACACACTATGTAACTTAGCACCCAACCTTTACCAGGTAAAGGTTAGACATATAGGTGACTTATAAGTTACTTAAGTGCAGTGGTAAATGGCTGTGAAATAACGTGGACGTTATTTCACTCAGGCTGCACTGGCAGGCCTGTGTAAGAATTGTCAGATCTCCCTATGGGTGGCACAAGAAATGCTGCAGCCCATAGGGATCTCCTGGAACCCCAATACCCTGGGTACCGCAGTACCATATACTAGGGAATTATAAGGGTGTTCCAGTATGCCAATGTAAATTGGTGAAATTGGTCACTAGCCTGTTAGTGACAATTTGTACAGAAATGAGAGAGCATAACCACTAAGGTTCTGGTTAGCAGAGCCTCAGTGAGACAGTTAGGCATCACACAGGGAACACATACATACAGGTCACAAGCTTATGAGCACTGGGGTCCTGACTAGCAGGATCCCAGTGACACACAACAAACATACTGAAAACATAGGGTTTTCACTATGAGCACTGGGCCCTGGCTGGCAGGGTCCAGTGAGACAGTGAAAACACCCTGACATACACTCACAAACAGGCCAAAAGTGGGGGTAACAAGTCTAGAAAGAGGCTACTTTCTCACACAACCACCCCCCCCCCAAACGAAGGACAATAAGGCTAACCTTGGCCAGTTGAGACTTTATTGTCTAAGTGGTGATAAGTAGAGAGTAGCTCTGCAATAGACTGGTTACTCCCTTTATCATCCACTATATGGTTACTTCCCTGTGGGGATGTAAACCACCCTGTTTGAAGTTTTTTAGCTAAGCAACAATGTGAAGATGTATTTTCAGAGTTTCTATCAGTAAGTTTTAGTTTAGAGCAGTGAGAATTATCCACTGAACCTATTTCTAGTGATGAGAATGCCAGACAGGGATGCTGTCTCAGAAAAGCCATAGCTGGCCAAAAACTTTGTCCATATGGCTGGAAGAGAGAACAGGGATGCTGTTTCTCTTTAGTTGGAGCAGGGCAGGGATGCTGTCCTATGAGCTCCACACTAGGGCAGGGCTGCTGTCCTAAGTGTTGTGAGGCAGTGCAGGGTTTCTACACTAAAGTTTCTCTTGGAGGGTTGGAGGGATGCTCCATGTTAACCAAAATGGTGCTCTTTTTCTCACCAATGTTAGTTATCCCACAGAGAGGTACTTCTACCTCAGGGAGTACAGCTTTGCCAGCTGATGATTCCTTTGGAACAGGTGCCACCCCAGGAGAGGTTTCTCCCACCACAGGAATGATATCCTGATTGGCAGGGTGGTTAGGGGATACTGTGATACCCTTTTTACCTGTTGTTGGAGAGGGATCCTGAGTTTTCAGTCCTTCTCTCCTTTGCTTTTTCATTTCAGTAGAAATGAGATGGAACAATTCCTCTGGGATGCCCAGCATGGCTGCATGGGCATAAAACTCTACATCAGCCCAACCTGAGGCCTCTAGGTCATTACCTAAGAGACAGTCTACAGGTAAGCTAGGTGATACTACCACCTGCTTAGGGCCATTAACTCCACCCCAACTAAACTGAATTATAGCTAAGGGAAGAAACTTAGTGGAGTTATGGACATCAATAATCTTATACTGTTGTCCAATGATGTGTTGTTCAGGATGCACTAGGTTTTCAGTCACCAAAGTGATACTGGCACCTGTGTCCCTGTAGGCCAAGGCCTAAACACCATTTATTGAAACTGTCTGCCTGTACTTATCCATTGTAAGTGGACAAGCAGCCAGTGTGGCAAGGCCAATGCCACTAGGTGTGGCAGAAACTGTCTTGGGACTGACTACCCCAGTTTCAATGATGGACCCATAAGTGAACCCAACTACACCCTTAGTTTGACTGTTGCCAGCAGTCCCACCACTAGTACCACTACTGCTAGGGGCACTAGAGCTTGATGTATTAGTGGTGGTAGGCTCAGGGAGTTTACCTGGACAGGACATATCCCCTGGCCTATGGCCTCTGTTTTTACACACAAATCAACAAGGCTTTTTAAATTGTGTAGGTTGTGAGGAAGAGTTTGTTTTATCACCACCCCCTGAAGAGTGTTTAAGATTTGAAGAAGGATCTTTGGTTTTACCCTTATCCCCATGCTTATCTTGAGATTTCTCACCATCTTTCTTCTTGCCATCCTTGTCACCCCCTGTATGAACTTTTCTGTTCACCCTTGTTCTGACCCATTTGTCTGCCTTCTTTCCCAATTCTTGGGGCGAGGTCAGATCAGAGTCTACCAGGTACTGGTGTAACAAATCAGACACACAATTATTAAGAATATGCTCTCTCAGGATTAAGTTATACAGGCTTTCATAGTCAGAAACTTTACTGCCATGTAACCACCCCTCCAAGGCCTTCACTGAATGGTCAACAAAGTCTACCCAGTCTTGTGAAGACTCCTTTTTGGTTTCTCTGAACTTCATCCTGTTCTGTTCAGTGGTTAAGCCATAACCATCAAGGAGTGCATTCTTAAGAACTGCTAAATTATTGGCATCACTTTCCTTATCAGTAAGGAGCCTATCCCTACCCTTTCCACTGAAAGATAGCCATAGGATAGCAACCCACTGCCTTTGAGGGACCTCCTGCACAACACAGGCCCTCTCAAGTGCAGCAAACCACTTGTTAATGTCATCCCCCTCCTTGTAAGGGGGAACTATCTTGTGCAGATTCCTAGAATAGAGTGGTTGAGACTAGTTTATTAAGGAAGGCCACCTGGGGAATAATGTACTGCTAAGAGTCAACATCCACAGAGACTCAAGTGGAGAATTCCATTTGGTGCAATTTTGAGATCCAATCGTAACTGTGGCACGCAACATTCTTTTGAGGAAGAGGAAAAGAGGATGATCAGCAGGCTCAAAGTGAGGGAGTTATCCCACAAGGAGCTAACCTCCCTTGGGAAAGTATTTTGATTACGAAACAAAGGGACAAAGGTGAGGGGAAGAAAGTGAGAATGGCACTACCTTTAATACTGGTGGCCTCATTTACAAGAAATGACGCATCGCAGCTGCAACGCAGCAATGTGTCAAAAATTTTAATGCTGCAGTACAACAAATCCTAACGCCATGCTTGCACTGAATTTACAAATTGGCGTACCATAGTGTTAGGATCTGGGCCAAAGAAATTTCGTCAAAAGAAATTATGCTAGCCTGTGTACCACGTCTGAAGCAAAAATGATGCTACTTCTGCAAAAGTGACACTAGGCTCAATTGCAGCATGTAATATGATGCAATCCATCCCAGCGCCATTTGTGAGCGCTGAAAGTATAAAAAAACAGTTAAAAAATGGTGCATCCAAAACAAACATAACAGGAGACACTCCAGAAGCAAAACATAGTGAACCCAGAACACCAGAGACCCCAGGACAACCCCAACAGCCCCAGTACCATTAAGGTAGTCCTGACAGACTCCCAGGAGAAGGGGAAGTGTATGAGAAAGTGCAAGCTCAGTGAGGAAGACAATACCATCCTGGTGACTGCGGTGACAGAGCATCATCATCAGCTCTTCGTCACCTCAAAATTGCCATTAGGGAGGAAATAGCCCATATAGCAGTGCATTGTTAACAATGTCAACAGTTTGGCAGAGGTCAGGAGTACAGTTATCGACTGTAAGAAGCTCTGGCATGATTGCTAGTGCAGAACAAAGGAGAAACTAGCCAGCAAGGCAGCATTGCAGACCGAAGGTGGCAGCAGTCATCCCTGAGGAGTTGGTAGCCGGAGTCCCAGGACAGGACAGTGCAGCATATGATGAACAAAAGTAACCACAGGGTAAGTGGCAGCGAAAGGCAATGTGGTAACTAGACCCTCCAACAATTTGCATTACCCTGGCCTGAACCATCACCTCAATCCCTTTATTGTCTGAAGTGCAGTATCAGTCTAGGTTTACCTTACTTTGTATTCTGGCACTGGCAAGGCAATGTACAACAGTACTCACCAAAACTACAAATCCCATAATACACTGCAAAAAACGTGGGCTGGAACAATATACCAAGCATGCACACTGCTACCTTGCACAACCTGACTGTTACAATGCGGGACACCTTGCACCATGTAGCTACTCGATCTTACTTAGGCCTATGCACAATAATCTAGAATTTAAATCCTCAGAATGGAATGGCTGTGTCACAAGAGAAACAACTCATCTGATAGGCGTGGCAGGTGTTGTCAATCGGTAGTATCCACACAGAGGAACATGGCAAGAGACATTTCTGTAGTACCCTTCATTAGAGTAAGTGCACACAGGTGTTAGCTATCATGGAATGGATCACAGAAACTCCTAGCAAATAATCAATTAGAGCGGGCAAATGTAAAAGATGCACACGACAGGACCATGCGTTTACAAACTAATGATGATATGTGTGAATGGTGTCCCACTGCTACTGTTCTGCATGGTAGGTGTTGACTGTGCAGGCAAAACTACATTTGCTTTGAACTGAGCTACTGGGCATACTGGTGAGATGGGAATGGCCATGTGGACTGCAATGTATCTACACAAATACACATGCACTACTGGGTCTAACTGTGCAACACATTTGGCACACCTGGGAAGGAATGGCAGAGGACAGCATATTGGGGGACTACAACCTACATGTCATGGGGACTGGGGGAAAATGTAGCATGTGCCAGGAGGGAGCGCAGACAAATCTTACACAGGACTGTCACTGCAACCTGAGCGAAATAACGTCCACGCTATTTCACCGCTATTTTACACTGCACTTAAGTAACTTATAAGTCACCTATATGTCTAACCCTCACTTAGTGAAGGTTAGGTGCAAAGTTACTAAGTGTGAGGGCACCCTGACACTAGCCAAGGTGCCCCACATTGTTCAGGGCAATTTCCCCGGATTTTGTGAGTGCGGGGACAACATTACACATGTGCACTACATATAGGTCAATACCTCAAATCAAATCAAATCATTAACATTTATAAAGCGCGCTACTCACCCGTGCGGATCTCAAGGCGCTAGGGGGAAGGGGGTTACTGCTGCTCGAAGAGCCAGGTCTGGAGGAGTCTCCGGAATTCGGAGTGGTCCTGGGTGGTCCTGAGGCTGGTGGGCAGGGTGTTCCAAGTCTTGGCCGCCAGGTAGGAGAAGCACCTCCCACCCGCCGTGGAGCGGCGGATGCGAGGGACGGCAGCGAGAGCGAGGCCGGTGGAATGGAGGAGACGGGTGGGGGCGTAGAAGCTGAGGCGTCGGTTGAGGTATTCTGGTCCCTTGTCGTGGAGGGCTTTGTGTGCGTGGCTGAGAAGTCGGAAGGTGATCCTTTTGCTGACTGGGAGCCAATGCAGGTGTCTCAGGTGGGCGGAGATGTGGCTGTTGCGGGGTACGTCGAGGATGAGGCAGGCGGAGGCGTTTTGAATACGTTGCAGACGTTTTTGGAGTTTTGCGGTGGTCCCAGCATAAAGGGTGTTGCCGTAATCCAGGCGGCTAGTGACGAGGGCGTGGGTCACAGTTTTTGTGGTGTCGGCGGGGATCCAGCGGAAGATCTTGCGGAGCAAGCGGAGGGTGAGGAAGCAGGAGGAGGACACGGCGTTGACTTGTTTGGTCATGGTGAGAAGAGGGTCCAAGATGAAGCCGAGGTTGCGGGCATGGTCTGAGGGGGTCGGTGCGGTGCCAAGGGCCGTGGGCCACCAGGAGTCGTCCCATGCGGTCGGGGTGTTGCCGAGGAAGAGGACTTCCGTTTTGTCTGAGTTCAGTTTCAGACGGCTGAGCCTCATCCAATCTGCGACGTCCTCCATACCATCTTGTAGGTTGGTCTTTGCGCTGGTGGGGTCCTTGGTGAGGGACAGTATAAATTGAGTCTCCCCTGACCAGCACCTCCCCTGGGAGGTGCCCAGAGCTCCTCCAGTGTGCTCCAGACCTCTGCCATCTTGGAAACTGAGGTGCTGCTGGCACACTGGACTGCTCTGAGTGGCCAGTGCCAGCAGGTGATGTCAGAGACTCCTTCTGATAGGATCCTTCAGGTGTTGCTAGCCTATCCTCTCTCCTAAGTAGCCAAACCTCCTTTTCTGGCTATTTAGAGTCTCTGCTTTGGGGAATTCCTTAGATAACGAATGCAAGAGCTCAGCAGAGTTCCTCTGCATCTCTCTCTTCACCTTCTGCCAAGGAATCGACTGCTGACCGCACTGGAAGCCTGCAAAACTGCAACAAAGTAGCAAAGACGACTACTGCGACCTTGTAACGCTGATCCTGCCGCCTTCTCGACTGTTTTCCTGGTGGTGCATGCTGTGGGGGTAGTCTGCCTCCTCTCTGCACTAGAAGCTCCGAAAAAATCTCCCGTGGGTCGACGGAATCTTCCGCCTGCAACCGCAGGCACCAAAGAACTGCTTCACCGGTCCTCTGGGTTTCCTCTCAGCATGACAAGCGAGGTCCCTTGAACTCAGCAAATCTGTCCAAGTGACTCCCACAGTCCAGTGACTCTTCAGTCCAAGTTTGGTGGAGGTAACTCCTTGCCTCCCCACGCTAGACTGCATTGCTGGGAACCGCGTGTTTTGCAGCTACTCCGGCTCCTGTGCACTCTTCCAGGATTTCTTTTGTGCACAGCCAAGCCTGGGTCCCCGGCACTCTAACCTGCATTGCACGACCTCCTGAGTTGTCCTCCGGCTTCGTGGGACCCTCTTGTGCAACTTCGGGTGAGCTCCGGTTCACTCCTCTTTGTAGTGCCTGTTCCGGCACTTCTGCGGGTGCTGCTTGCTTCTGAGTGGGCTCTTTGGGGGTCATTCTGACTCCGGCGGGCGGCGAGAGCCGCCTGCCTGGAGGGAACCGCCGAATGACCGCACCACGGTCAAAAGAACGCGGCGGCCATTCTGGCTTTCCCGCTGGGCTGGCGGGCGACCGCCATGAGGCCGCCCGCCGGCCCAGCGGGAAACCCCCCTCAACAATGAAGCCGGCTCCGAATGGAGCCGGCGGAGTTGTAGGGGTGCGACGGGTGCAGTGGCACCCGTCGCGATTTTCAGTGTCTGCAAAGCAGACACTGAAAATCTTTATGGGGCCCTGTTAGGGGGCCCCTGTACTGCCCATGCCAGTGGCATGGGCAGTGCAGGGGCCCCCAGGGGCCCCACGACAACCGTTCCCGGCGGTAAAAACCGCCAGGAACAGGATGGCGGGAAGGGGGTCGGAATCCCCATGGCGGCACTGCAAGCAGCGGCGCCATGGAGGATTCCCGGGGCCCTTTTCTGACCGCGGCTTTACCGCTGCGGTCAGAATGGCCCAGGAAGCACCGCCAGCCTGTTGGCGGTGCTTCCGCGGTCCCCGGCCCTGGCGGTCTGGACCGCCAGGGTCGGAATGACCCCCTTTGTCTTGCTGGACGCCCCCTCTGTCTCCTCACGCAATTGGCGACATCCTGGTCCCTCCTGGGCCACAGCAGCATCCAAAAACCCTAACCGCGACCTTTGCAGCTAGCAAGGCTTGTTGGCGGTCTTTCTGCACGAAAACACCTCTGCACGACTCTTCACGATGTGGGACATCCATCCTCCAAAGGGGAAGTTTCTAGCCCTTGTCGTTCCTGCAGAATCCACAGCTTCTACCATCCGGTGGCAGCTTATTTGCACCCACAGCTGGCATTTCCTGGGCATCTGCCCACTCCCAACTTGATCGTGAGTTTTGGACTTGGTCCCCTTGTTCCACAGGTACTCTCGTCTGGAAATCCATCATTGTTGCATTGCTGGTGTTGGTCTTTCCTGCAGAATTCCCCTATTACGACTTCTGTGCTCTTTGGGGAACTTAGGTGCACTTTGCACCCACTTTTCAGGGTCTTGGGGTGGGCTATTTTTCTAACCCTCACTGTTTTCTTACAGTCCCAGCAACCCTCTACAAGGTCACATAGGTGTGGGGTCCATTCGTGGTTCGCATTCCACTTCTAGAGTATATGGTTTGTGTTGCCCCATCCCTATGTGCCCCCATTGCATTCTATTGTGACTATACATTGTTTGCACTGTTTTCTATTGCTATTACTGCATATTTTGGTATTGTGTACATATATCTTGTGTATATTTGCTATCCTCATGCTGAGGGTACTCACTGAGATACTTTTGGCATATTGTCATAAAAATAAAGTACCTTTATTTTTAGTATATCTGTGTATTGTGTTTTCTTATGATATTGCGCATATGACACTAGTGGTACTGTAGGAGCTTCACTCGTCTCCTAGTTCAGCCTAAGCTGCTCTGCTAAGCTACCATTTTCTATCAGCCTAAGCTGCTAGACACCCCTCTACACTAATAAGGGATACATGGGCCTGGTGCAAGGTGTAAGTAACCCTTGGTACTCACTACAAGCCAGTCCAGCCTCCTACAATTATGTGTAGAAGCAACATCACAAGCATCTTCGACTGGTGGTATACAAGGTATAATGTTAGCTACATGAATGCTCTTCGAGTGATTTGTGTACTGAGAATTACTGCGAGGTGAGAGAAGTGGAACAAAGTGGAAGAAAAATCTACAGAATGAGAAAACGAGTGAGGAGAGGACACGCACTCCACTTGAATGATAAAGGGCAAATGTCAGTGTAGGAAAGTCCTCAGTTTTGCCCTGGTCACCCCCAAACGTTTTGGCTGATACTGGTGGTTACTAACTCTGACTGTGCTCTGGGCAGTGATAACCAGTCCCACAGCCAGTGCTCTGTGTAAAATGAATTATGCAAATTCGGCTAATTATAATTGGCTGTGCCAGCCTACCTCTAAGTCCCTAGTATATGTAGATTTAGGGATCCCAGCATAGACTCTACATCCATAGGTGCACTGATGTGGTGCCCAATGGCATTGTAAAGGCAGACCTGACTTGCTGCTGCTTTTAAGTTAAAGTTAACCACAAATTTGACTTAAAAAATAAAAGTGCTTCTAAATTCATAAACTACTTTATTTCTACATATAAGTCACCCCTAAGGCCTGACCCAAGTGTCCCCGGGGTTGGGTTCAGTGTAAATATAAGCAAGGACTTTATAAAAAATGTTTTATGAGCCCTGGTGAGCCAAATTGATTTTCCTCATTGTAGTGAAAGGGGTCCATAGGCTAACATGGAGAAGCTTTATTTAAAATTAATAAAGTCCCATTTTCCCTAGGAACTAGCTAAAACTATCAGGTTTAGTATCAAATTATAAGTTATAATAAATCGAACAACTTGCCAAGGTTAGGTTTATTATAAGTTATACAGAGAAAGAGTTTTAGAATTCTTTCTGAAAGTTACCAGCTTCAGCGCTGTAGTGCCCTTTCCTGATTGGTCAGTCTCTGGCATCCTGACCCAAGCTGCCTTGATGAGGTGTGAAGTGGCCTGGGATGAAGCAAAGGAAGCATCTTGTGGGAGGAAAACTGCCTCAGCAGATGGTAGAACAGGATGGAGGCAGAGTTCAAAGGAGGGAAAGCCATTTGGGACAGCCACTGGACTTCCCTCATTTCCTGCTCCCGCAGACAACTGGAACCCCCTGATTAGATTAGGGGAGGGGCTGGTAAGGGGTGTGTTAGGGAAACTTAGCCACATCAGTGGGTAGACTCTGACAAATCTTTTATCTAAGGAGTATTTTTCTCTATCTTTGAGTTTTAGGAAATGTTGCTTTCTGGGATTGTTTTTTGCCACACTTCACAGGAAGTAGTCACCCCAGAGGGTAGTGGCCTGCACCCGATTAGACAGGAGCACCTCTCTTCTTCCCACTCCCAGAAGCAAGGATAAATACGGCAAAGCTGCCACACAAATCTGAACCCTACTGGAAGAAGATACTGAATAAGACTGCCCTGCTTGACCCTTGACCTGCACCTAGACACTGCACTCACAAGGACTACACCAGCTGCACACTTTGGGCTTCACCAAGAAAGGGACTTTGCCTTGCTTCTACAACTCCGGGAGTGGATGCCCTGTAAGCTACAGGTACAAATATCTACCCAGAGTCCCCTGCATCAAGTCCTGCAAGAAGAGCCCAGCTGACCAGTGTCCAGTCCCCATTTGAGGATTCTGATCAGGTGAATTCTAGGAACTGTAGTCCCAACTTCCAAGGAGCAACTCAGAGCCTTTGGAACCTTGGAGCAAGTTTGTGGACATTTTGAGGACCCAAAAAGTACTTCTGGAAGAAGATCCAGAAGTTTGGAGCAACTCTGAAAATAAGCTCCATAAGGTGACCGAATTGTCGACAAGAGTCAAGCCGGTGATGTCGAACTGCGACCTAGCCTCAATTTCAGGTTCGCCCCGCTGAAGCTCCAGAGACTGTCCCCATTGACAAGACTTACTAGGACCTTCCCAGAACCAAGCCACTGAAAACAACTTGCAACCCAGCCTGATGAGGAGCCTCACCCGACGACAAGAGAAAAAGTTAAAAAAAAGTGACTAAGGACCTCATTACGACCTTGGCGGAGGGGATTACTCCATCACTAATGTGACGGATAGCCCGTCCATTCCATTATATCCTATGGAACTTGTAATATGGTGGGCGAGATATCCGTCACGTTTGTGACGGAGTAATCCCCTCTACCAAGGTCTCAATCAGGCTCTAAGTCCAAAGGTAAAAAATTAACTGAGGCCTCCCGCTTGGTGTAGACGGGCAGGGCTCCATCGCGGTCAGCCTTAACTTTTGACTTCACCCCAGTCAAGTGTGATCAGATGTCCCCTGGTGGAGCTTTTGGTTTTTAGGCACTAGGAAGCATTTCTTCACATTTAGGTGGTCATTACAACCCTGGCGGTCGGTGTTAAAGCAGCGGTAAGACCACCAACAGACAGGCGGTAAAAAAAATGGAATTACGACCGTGGCGGAAACCGCCAACATAGACAGCCACTTTAACACTCCGACCACCACGGCGGTACAAACAAACACAGCGGCGGTCACTGCCAACAGACATGCGGAGGACAATGTACTGCACACAGAATTACAACCCCCCAATCCGCCACCTTTTCCGGGGCGGATTCACTGCGAACAAAAACACAGCGGAAACAGGACTTCAAAGGGAAAACGCTCACCTCTACACACCCCACGAGGAACCAGGATGCCATGGAACCAGAGCTCCAGATTTTTCCAGCCTTTATCTTCCTGCTCCTCTACCAAGAGCACGAACGTCGGTGGCAAAGACCACGGTGAGTACTGCACCTACGGCACAGGGGAGGGGGGAGGGAAAAAACAGTGACACACACATGCAACACCCCTGCCCCCACCCTCACCCACTACAACGCACCACACTAATACATCATGGTACATCACAGTTACACCCCCCGAGCCCCCCTGGAAGAATGCAAGGACAAAAGGAAATTAGTCGAATTATTGTGATATATTCAATTACATACATCAAAAATATTTACAAATATATACATTTATACTATACACAATTAAACACACCAAGAACACAAGTCCAAGGGAGTCCACCATCATAGTCCGTGGATCACTGGGCCCAAAAGGCATGGGTGAGGCCCACACAAGATACCCGAACAAGACGGAGAGAACACTGCAGGGGCATCAGATAGAAATAAAACAGGCACCTCGGGGGAAGGGAAGGGGGGGGCACCTCAGCTGGTTGAGTGCACAACGCCAAATCCACGAAGGGGCCCCATGCCCACTGTTCAATCCTGGGGAGTGCAAAGCTACAGTCTCTCAAGTCTCTATAGTGGGTGGTTTGCCCACTGCTATATCCTGGGGAGTGCAAAGCCACAGTCTCTCAAGTCTCTACAGTGGGTGGTTTGCCCACTGCTATATCCTGGGGAGTGCAAATCCACAGTCTCTCAAGTCTCTACAATGGGTGGTTTGCCCACTGCTATATCCTGGGGAGTGCAAAGCCACAGTCTCTCAAGTGGATGTCAGTCTCCACTGGTTCTGGAGGGGGCTTTGTGCCCAGAGTGCTTCATCCTGCCAAGGACTGAGGTAGTGGATGTCAATCTCCACTGGTTCTGGAGGGGGCTTTGTGCCCAGAGTGCTTCATCCTGCCAAGGACTGAGGTAGTGGATGTGATACTGCACTGGTTCTGAAGGGGGCTTTGTGCCCAGAGTGCTTCATCCTGCCAAGGACTGAGGTAGTGGATGTCAATCTCCACTGGTTCTGGAGGGGGCTTTGTGCCCAGAGTGCTTCATCCTGCTCGTGGCAGCCTCAGTAGCGTCAGAGCTTTTGGCGCTCATGGGCCTGCGGTGCTTGTGGCGGCGGTGTCTTTGGCAGCGGTGCTTGTGGCGGCGGTGTACTTGGCAGCGGTGCTTGTGGCGGCTGTGTGGCAGCAGTGCTTGTGGCGGCGGTGTCCTTGGCAGTGGTGCTTGTGGCGGCGGGGTCCGTGGTGGTGGTGTTGTTGGCAGCGGTTCAGCTGCTGGCAGTCCTGTCTGAGGCAGTGGGGCTGCTGGCGGTCGCCTCCTGGGCAACGGGGCTGCTGCTGGCGGTCCTGTCTGTGGCAGTGGGGCTGCTGGCAGTCCTTTCTGGGGCAGTGGGGCTGCTGGCGGTCGCCTCCTGGGCAACGGGGTTGCTGCTGGCCGTCCTGGCTGTGGCAGTGGGGCTGCTGGCGGTCGTCTCCTGGGCAGCGGGGCTGCTGCTGGCAGTCCTGTCTGGGGCAGTGGGGCTGCTGGCGGTCGCCTCCTGGGCAGCGGGGCTGATGGCGGTCTTCTCCGCAGTGCTGATCTTCCCAGACCTGCTGGTTTTCTTGTGCCTCTTCCCCACCTTGGAAGGTGTCGCAGCTGACTCCACAATCCCAACTGTACCCCTGGGAGCGATTTGGTGGCTGGTGTCTTCCCCCTCTCCCGCCGGGCACTGGCCAACTTTTGATGCTTGACAGGTGGGGGACTTCCGTGCTGTGGCTCCTTGCCACACTGCCTGCCTTGCTGCCTGGTGCACTCCATAATCTGGTGACTACTGGCACCACTGGTCCCGTCGATGTTGTGGCTGAGGTGCTAGGTTGGGACCTGGAAAGTCGGGCCCTAGGAGACTGGCGAGGTGGGGGAGGTGAGGGAAAGAGGTCAAGGGTGGCCAGGAAAGGTTTCTTAGGAACACTGAGATGGGTAGATGGAGGGGGTTTGGGAGTGGAGGAAGAGGTAGTGGTCGTAGGAGGTGTACGTTGGCTGACTTTGGGTGAAGGTGCATGGGCTGGAGGCTGTTGTGAGGTGGATGGCTGTAAATTGGGTGTGTGGCTGTGTTTGTGTACCTTGGGAGGTTGGCTCACAGACACACTGGGAGAGGACACAGGGGATGTGTGAATGGTAGTGGGGGTGGTGACTGCACGTGAGCGGGGTGTGGTGGTGGGTGTGCTGGTGATGGACGTAGTGGCTGAAGATGTAGTGCATGCAGGTGTGAGTGGAGACGAGACAGGGAGGGATGAGGGAGACGAGGAGGAGGGGGACACAGTGGAGGCAATGGATGTTGGTATGTCTGCATATGTCTGATGCTTGTGTGAGTGCCTGTGGGATGTGTGGTGCTTGTGTTTGCCTGAGCTTCCTTTGTGTGTTGAGGTGTGCGCATGCTGGTCTGATGGTGTGCTTGGGATAAGCTGAGGTACAGGGGTGTGGGTCTGGGTGGAGGAAGTTGGAGAGGGGAGGCTAGAGACAGGGACAATGGCTGCCATCAGTGCTGAGGCCAGAGTCTGAAAAGATTGCTGAAGGGTTGCCTGACCAGAATAAATGCCCGCCAGGATTGCATTGGTTTGTTGCAACTGCCTCTCTACACCCTGGATGGCATTCAAAATGGTAGACTGCCCAACAGTGAGGGACCTGAGGATATCAATGGCCTCCTCACTGAGAGCAGCAGGGGTGACAGGTGCTGAGGTGCATGGGGCGAAGGTGATGCCCACCCTCCTTGGTGAGCGGTCACAGGGCAAAGGCTGAGGGGCTGCTGGGAGGGCGGTGCTGGAGGGGGGGTGGCGGCTGTACCTGTAGATGCGGGGGGCACAGATGGGCCCGCCACCGCAAAGGAGCTCCCATCAGAGGAGAAGTCCGTATCGCTGGTGTCAGCTCCTGTCCCCGCCGTGGAGCTCCCCTCGCCCCCCGTTCCACTGGTGAATTCGGAGACCGTAGTCTCGCCATCCAGAGCCATGCGGGATGCAGCTCCCTCCTGCTCCGGTGCCACTGCTCCTCCGCCTGATGATGCTAATGCACACAAGTACAGGGAGACCACAAAAAGTGGGGGGAAGACAGTAGAAAGACATGTTGAGTGCATGCAATACTGCTACCGTTGGCGGACACGACAGACACAGAAGCCCCCTGCACTGCGCCGCGCACTTGGGGTCCACTATTCAATCCCTGGGACATGGCTTAGAAGGCTATGGCCGATTTCTGTACACATGGATGTCACAGGAGCCTGACTAGGTGTAGTTGCCACTGTACCCAGGTGGGTGGGGTGCCACAGGGTCTGCCTGAAAAAGGGGACTTAACTAGCAAACTCGTCCTGGCCTAGGGGAACCCACAGCCCACCTCCCCCACCCAGACACCTACAATGCGTGCTTGTAGGAGGCTGGACTGGCTTGTAGTGAGTACCAAGGGGTACTTACACCTTGCACCAGGCCCAGGTATCCCTTATTAGTGTATAGGGGTGTCTAGCAGCTTAGGCTGATAGATAATGGTAGCTTAGCAGAGCAGCTTAGGCTGAACTAGGAGACGAGTGAAGCTCCTACAGTACCACAAGTGTCATATGCACAATATCATAAGAAAACACAATACACAGTCATACTAAAAATAAAGGTACTTTATTTTTATGACAATATGCCAAAGTATCTCAGTGAGTACCCTCAGTATGAGGATAGCAAATATACACAAGATATATGTACACAATACCAAAAATATGCAGTATAGTATTAGAAAACAGTGCAAACAATGTATAGTTACAATAGGATGCAATGGGAGCACATAGGGATAGGGGCAATACAAACCATATACTCCAAAAGTGGAATGCGAACCACGAATGGACCCCAAACCTATGTGGCCTTGTAGAGGGTCGCTGGGACTGTAAGAAAACAGTGAGGGTTAGAAAAATAGCCCACCCCAAGACCCTGAAAAGTGAGTGCAAAGTGCAATAAAGTTCCCCAAAGAGCACAGAAGTCGTGATAGGGGAATTCTGCAGGAAAGACCAAAACCAGCAATGCAACAATGATGGATTTCCAGACAAGGGTACCTGTGGAACAAGGGGACCAAGTCCAAAAGTCACGATCAAGTCGAGAGTGGGCAGATGCCCAGGAAATGCCAGCTGTGGGTGCAAAGAAGCTACTACTAGGAAGTAGAAGCTGAGGATTCTGCAGGAACGACAAGGGCTAGAAACTTCCCCTTTGGAGGATGGATGTCCCACGTCGTGAAGAGTCGTGCAGAAGTGTTTTTCCGCCGAAAGACTGCAAACAAGCCTTGCTAGCTGCAAAGCTTGCAGTTAGCGTTTTTGGGTGATACTGTAGCCCAGGAGGAACCAGGATGTTACCAATTGCGTCAGGGAACAGAGGGGGTGCCTAGAAAGACAAGGAGCCCTCTCAGAAGCAGGCAGCACCCGCAGAAGTGCCGGAACAGGCACTATGAAGAGGAGTGAAACGGTGCTCACCCAAAGTTGCACAAGAGAGTCCCACGCCGCCGGAGGACAACTCAGGAGGTCGTGCAATGCAGGTTAGAGTGCCGTGGACCCAGGCTTGGCTGTGCACAAAGGAAATCCTGGAAAAGTACACAGGAGCCGGAGTATCTGCAAAAGACGCGGTTCCCAGCAATGCAGTCTGGCGTGGGGAGGCAAGGACTTACCTCCACCAAACTTGGACTGAAGAGTCACTGGACTGTGGGAGTCACTTGGACAGAGTTGCTGAGTTCAAGGGACCTCGCTCGTTGTGCTGAGAGGAGACCCAGAGGACCGGTGATGCAGTTCTTTGGTGCCTGCGGTTGCAGGGGGAAGATTCCGTCGACCCACGGGAGATTTCTTCTGAACTTCTAGTGCAGAGAGGAGGCAGACTACCCCCACAGCATGCACCACCAGGAAAACAGTCGAGAAGGCGGCAGGATCAGCGCTACAGTGTCGCAGTAGCCGTCTTTGCTACTTTGTTGCAGTTTTGCAGGCTTCCAGCACGGTCAGCAGTCGATTCCTTGGCAGAAGGTGAAGAGAGAGATGCAGAGGAACTCTGATGAGCTCTTGCATTCGTTATCTAAGGAATTCCCTAAAGCAGAGACCCTAAATAGCCAGAAAAGACGGTTTGGCTACTTAGGAGAGAGGATAGGCTAGCAACACCTGAAGGAGCCTATCAGAAGGAGTCTCTGACGTCACCTGCTGGCCCTGGCCACTCAGAGCAGTCCAGTGTGCCAGCAGCACCTCTGTTTCCAAGATGGCAGAGGTCTGGAGCACACTGGAGGAGCTCTGGGCACCTCCCAGGGGAGGTGCAGGTCAGGGGAGTGGTCACTCCCCTTTCCTTTGTCCAGTTTCGCGCCAGAGCAGGGCTGAGGGGTCCCTGAACCGGTGTAGACTGGCTTATGCAGAAATGGGCACCATCTGTGCCCATGAAAGCATTTCCAGAGGCTGGGAGGTTACTGCTCCCCTGCCTTAACACCTTTTTCCAAAGGGAGAGGGTGTAACACCCTCTCTCTGAGGAAGTCCTTTGTTCTGCCTTCCTGGGCCAAGCCTGGCTGGACCCCAGGAGGGCAGAAACCTGTCTGAGGGGTTGGCAGCAGCTGCAGTGAAACCCCTGAAAAGGCAGTTTGGAAGTACCCGGGTCTGTGCTACAGACCCGTGGGATCATGGGATTGTGACAACAATGCCAGGATGGCATAGAGGGGGCAATTCCATGATCATAGACATGTTACATGGCCATATTCGGAGTTACCATTGTGAAGCTACACATATGTAGTGACATATGAGTAGTGCACGTGTGCAATGGTGTCTCCGCACTCACAAAGTCCGGGGAATTTGCCCTGAACAATGTGGGGGCACCTTGGCTAGTGCCAGGGTGCCCTCACACTAAGTAACTTAGCACCTAACTTTTACCAGGTAAAGGTTAGACATATAGGTGACTTATAAGTTACTTAAGTGCAGTGGTAAATGGCTGTGAAATAACGTGGACGTTATTTCACTCAGGCTGCAGTGGCAGGCCTGTGTAAGAATTGTCAGAGCTCCCTATGGGTGGCAAAAGAAATGCTGCAGCCCATAGGGATCTCCTGGAACCCCAATACCCTGGGTACCTTAGTACCATATACTAGGGAATTATAAGGGTGTTCCAGTATGCCAATGTAAATTGGTGAAATTTGTTACTAGCCTGTTAGTGACAATTTGGAAAGAAATGAGAGAGCATAACCACTGAGGTTCTGGATAGCAGAGCCTCAGTGAGACAGTTAGTCATAACACAGGTAACACATTCAGGGCACACTTATGAGCACTGGGGACCTGGCTGGCAGGGTCCCCGTGACACATACAACTAAAACAACATATATACAGTGAAAAATGGTGGTAACATGCCAGGCAAGATGGTACTTTCCTACAGTGCTGAATCAGCTGAATGACAGTGTACTCACCCCCTTATTGCTGCTGTGATGCCTTCAAGCGTCCATCCAACTCTGGGTACGCCACAGCCAGGATCCTGAACATCAGGGGGGTCATGGTGCGATGGGCACCCCACCCACGTTGGGAGGCCATCCCCAGCTGGGCCTCCGCCGTCTTCTTGCTTCAGCGGCGAATGTTCTCCCATCTTTTCCGGCAGTGGGTGCTCCATCTGTGGTAGACCCCCAGGGTCCGGACATCCTTGGCGATGGCATGCCAAATCTTTCTTCTGGTGGGCACTGAGCTACAAGAATTGTACAGGGGAAAAAGAGAAGTTATTACCAACTGCACCATCACAGTCATTGGCCCGCATCCCTACCCTTGCCATGTGGCACATGCACTCACCGTCATTTCATGCACGCCTCATTCTCCCCCCCCCTATCTTTCATCCACCCCACTCCACACAGGCATTGCCCATACAGCATGCTCCCATTGTACTTACCTGTTTGTCTGGAGGACCGTAGAGTAGCGTGTACTGGGGGAGGACCCCATCCACAAGTTTCTCCAACTCCTCCGTGCTGAAGGCAGGGGCCCTTTCCCCAGACGCACGAGCCATTGTCTCTTCCAGACTGAGGTTACAGCAGCACTTGCAGTGTAGGTCCTCTCCTGTCGAAGATCAGGTATCGAGTGATTGAACAGAGAGAAAATGGCAGTCACGTCTGCGTCGGTGCGTACATCGTCATTGGCTCCTGGGACCCATAGGGTCCAATGTTAACCAATACAGGATTGTGCTGTGGTCTTCGCCCACCTTCCGCGACGGTGTACAACGCCAGAGCAGTTTCCTCATATCCCATTGTCCCACTTTACAGGTCAGGCAGACGCCATTTCAGGGCCCCACATGGCTTTATTTTTAACTGCGTCACACATACCTAGGCCTTGGCTCAACACTCATACAGGCAAATTTCAGTTTATGAATAGTTTTCTGAGTAAGCTGTGATACCTACCTCCATAGGCACCGTCCGCTGGGGCATGTGAGGAGATGGTGGCATCCTCCGGTGTACAGACCGCTGGTGGACCTGTCGAAAATGGAGGAAAGACATGTGATCTTCACCTACAGGCTTGATCGTGACACAATCCTGGAACTGTGTGCCCAGTTGGAGCCAGACCTGATGTCAGCTATCCGCCATCCCACAGGAATCCCCCCTCAAGTGCAGGTGCTGTCAGTACTCCATTTCCTTGCAAGTGGGTCATTTCAAACAACAGTGGCCATAGCATCAGGGATGTCCCAGCCTATGTTTTCCAACGTGTTGTCCAGAGTGTTGTCTGTCCTGCTGAAACACATGCGGAGCTACATCGTTTTCCCTCAGGTGGAGGATTTGCCTACAGTGAAAGGTGATTTCTATGCCCTGGGACATTTCCCCAACATCATAGGTGCCATTGATGGGACAAATGTGGCCTTTGTCCCCCTCCCCCAAGGAGTGAACAGGTGTACAGAAAAAGGAAGAGTTACCACTCGATGAATGTGCAGATGGTGTGTTTGGCAGACCAGTACATCTCCCATGTTAATGCCAAATTCCCTGGCCCAGTGCATGACGCTGAGATCCTGTGGAATAGCAGCATCTCTTATGTGGTGGGGAAACTCCAGAGGCACCGTGTGTGGCTATTAGGTGAGCACTGTAGGAAAGTACCATCTTGCCTGGCATGTTACCCCCATATTTCACTGTATATATGTTGTTTTAGTCTATGGATCACTGGGACCCTGCCAGGCAGGGCCCCAATGCTCTTAAGTATATGCCCTGTATGTGTTCCCTGTGGGATGCCTAACTGTCTCAATGAGGCTCTGCTAACCAGAACCTCAGTGGTTATGCTCTCTCTGCTTTCCAAATTTGTCACTAACAGGCTAGGGACTAAATTTACCAATTCACATTGGCATACTGGTACACCCATATAATTCCCTAGTATATGGTCCTGAGGTACCAGGGTATTGGGGTTCCAGGAGATCCCTATGGGCTGCAGCATTTCTTTTGCCACCCATAGGGAGCTCTGACAGTTCTTACACAGGCCTGCCAGTGCAGCCTGAGTGAAATAACGTCCACGTTATTTCACAGCCATTTACCACTGCACTTAAGTAACTTATAAGTCACCTATATGTCTAACCTTCACCTGGTGAAGGTTGGGTGCAAAGTTACTTAGTGTGTGGGCACCCTGGCACTAGCCAAGGTGCCCCCACATTGTTCAGGGCAAATTCCCTGGACTTTGTGAGTGCGGGGACACCATTACACACGTGCACTATACATAGGTCACTACCTATGTACAGCGTCACAATAGTAACTCCAAACATGGCCATGTAACATGTCTAAGATCTTGGAATTGTCACCCCAATGCAATTCTGGCATTGAGGGGACAATTCCATGATCCCCCGGGTCTCTAGCACAGAACCCAGGTACTGCCAAACTGCCTTTTCGGGGGTCTCCACTGCAGCTGCTGCTGCTGCCAACCCCTCAGACAGGTTTCTGCCCTCCTGGGGTCCAGGCAGCCCTAGCCCAGGAAGGCAGAACAAAGGATTTCCTCTGAGAGAGGGTGTAACACTCTCTCCCTTTGGAAATAGGTGTGAAGGCTGGGGAGGAGTAGCCTCCCCCAGCCTCTGGAAATGCTTTGATGGGCACAGATGGTGCCCATCTCTGCATAAGCCCAGAGCTCCTCCAGTGTGTCCCAGACCTCTGCCATCTTGGAAACAGAGGTGTATGTGACACACTGGACTGCTCTGAATGTCCAGTGCCAGCAGGTGATGTCAGAGGCTCCTTCTGATAGGCTCTTACCTCTCTTGGTAGCCAATCCTCCTTCCTTGGTAGCCAAACCTCCTTTTCTGGCTATTTAGGGTCTCTGCTTTGGGGAATTCTTCAGGTAACGAATGCAAGAGCTCATCAGAGTTCGTCTGCATCCCCCTCTTCACCTTCTGCCAAAGGATCGACCACTGACTGCTCAGGACGCCTGAAAAACCGCAACAAAGTAGCAAGACGACTACTGGCAACCTTGTATCGCTTCATCCTGCCGGCTTTCTCAACTGTTTCCAGGTGGTGCATGCTCTGGGGGTAGCCTGCCTCCTTTCTGCACTAGGAGCTCTGAAGAAATCTCCCGTGGGTCGACGGAATCTTCCCCCTGCAACCACAGGCAACAAAAGACTGCATCACCGGTCCACTGGGTCCCCTCTCAGCAAGACAAGCGTGGTCCCTGGAACTCAGCAACTCTGTCCAAGTGACTCCCACAGTCCAGTGACTCTTCAGTCCAAGTTTGATGGAGGTAAGTCCTTGCCTTCCCATGCTAGACTACATTGCTGGGTACTGCGTGATTTGCAGCTGCTCTGGCTCCTGTGCACTCTTCCAGGATTTCCTTCGTGCAGAGCCAAGCCTGGGTCCCCGATACTCTAACCTGCAGTGCACAACCTTCTGAGTTGTCCTCCGGCATTGTGGGACTCCCTTTTGTGACTTCGGGTGGACTCCGGTTCACTTTTCTTCTAAGTGCCTGTTCAGGTACTTCTGCGGGTGCTGCCTGCTTCTGTGAGGGCTCCCTGACTTGCTGGGCGCCCGCTCTGTCTCCTCATCCAAGTAGCGACATCCTGGTCCCTCCTGGGCCACAGCAGCATCCAAAAACCCTAACCCTGACCCTTGCAGCTAGCAAGGCTTGTTTGTGGTCTTTCTGCGTGGGAACACCTCTGCAAGCTTCTTCACGACATGGGACATCCATCCTCCAAAGGGGAAGTTCCTAGTCCTCTTCGTTCTTGCAGAACTCCAAGCTTCTTCCAACAGGGGGCAGTTTCCTTGCACCCTCAGCTGGCATTTCTTGGGCTCCTGCCCACTCTCGACACTGTCGCGACTCTTGGACTTGGTCACCTTGTCTTACAGGTACTCAGGGCTGGAAATCCACTGTTGTTGCATTGCTGGTGTTTGTTCTTCCTGCAGAATTCCCCCCTATCACGATTTCTGTGCTCTCTGGGGGTAGTAGGTGCACTTTACACCTACCTTTCAGGGTCTTGGGGTGGGATATTTTTCTAACCCTCACTGTTTTCTTACAGTCCTAGCGACCCTCTACAAGCTCACATAGGTTTGGGGTCCATTCGTGGTTCGCATTCCACTTTTGGAGTATATGGTTTGTGTTGCCCCTATACCTATGTGCTCCTATTGCAATCTATTGTACCTTTACACTGCTTGCATTACTTCCTTTTGCTATTATCTGCATAATTTTGGTTTGTGTACATATACCTTGTGTATATAACTTATCCTCATACTGAGGGTACTCACTGAGATACTTTTGGCATATTGTCATGAGATACTTTTGGCATATTGTCATAAAAATAAAGTACCTTTATTTTTAGTATATCTGTGTATACTGTTTTCTTATGATATTGTGCATATGACACCAGTGGTATAGTAGGAGCTTTACATGTCTCCATAGCTACCTTCTATCAGTCTAAGCTGCTAGAAACACCTACACTAATAAGGGATAACTGGACCTGGCACAAGGTGTAAGTACCTCTGGTACCCACTACAAGCCAGGCCAGCCTCCTACAAGCACCTGGAACAAAATCAGTGGGAATAGTTGTCTGGGAATATCCCTAAGAGTTAGTGTGTGTCTAACAGTTGTCCCTCACCATTTGTAGGTGACTCTGGTTACCCCAACCTGTCATGGCTACTGACCCCAGTGAGGAATCCCAGGACAAGGGCAGAGGAACGCTACAATGAGGCCCATGGGCGAACTAGGAGGATTATAGAGCGGACCTTCGGCCTCCTGAAGGCCAGGTTCCGGTGCCTACATATGACAGGTGGTTTCCTATTCTACTCACCAAGGAAGGTGTGCTAGATCATCGTGGCCTGCTGTATGCTTCACAACTTGGCTTTGCGACAACAGGTGCCTTTTCTGCAGCAGGATGGTCCAGATGGAGGTGTTTTGGCAGCTGTGGAGCCTGTGGACAGGTAAGACGAGGAAGCAGAAGAAGAGGACATCGACAACAGAAACTTGGTGATCCTGCAATACTTCCAGTGAGACACCGGTAAGAAGACAAACCTGCCTGCTACATGTACTTTAACACTTCTACCTCTCTACTGTCTGTCCTTTTCACCCAGTGTATGGTCACTGAGTTTTCACTTTCCCTTATGATTTCACAGATGTGGGTCCCACTGTGTGACATCTGCTTTGTTTCCTCATGGACTAGGGCTGTGTGACATAGGTATGTTGACTTTACATTTGAAAGAGCATTTTGTCACTGTAATTGCTAATACACTAATTCGAAATCACAGACAGACTCCAGATTGTTTAATGTTTTAAGGGTGTTTATTTAAGTGCTCAATATTGGAAGGTGTTGTAAAATGGTGAGGGGTGAGGGTGGAGGAATGTCCATGGCAGAGTCCAAGCTATTAGTCTCACAGGTGCAGTGTCCAAAGGGGCATAGGAAGTGGAGCTGGGGCAGTTTGAGGATGGACAGGGTGACAAGGTGGGACAAAAGGACGACAATCAGGGTGGTCTCATTTCTTGGCGGGGGTCTTGGCATCGTTCTCTGTCTTTGTCCTGGATCTCAGGGACCGTTTGCGGGGTGGTTCTCCATCTGCAGGGGGTGGGGTGCTGGTGTCGTGGTCCTGTGGCGGTGCCTCCTGTCCACTAGCGCCGGCGGAGGTAGTGGGCAGTTCATCGTCCAGGCTAGTGTCAGGGGCCCCTTGTTGTGCCACAGTGTCCCTCCTGGTGTTTAGGACTTCCTTCAGCACCCCTACAATGGTGCCCAGGGTGGAATTGATGGATTTGAGTACCTCCCTGAAGCCCAAATACTGTTCCTCCTGCAGCCGCCGGGTCACTTGGACAGTACCGTTGCCATCGTCTCCTGGGAATGGTGGTAGGCTCACATGATGTTGGAGAGGGCCTCGTGGAGAGTGGGTTCCCTGGTCCTGTCCTCCCCCTGTCGCACAGCAGCCCTCCCAGTTCCCCTGTTTCCCTGGGCCTCTGTCCTCTGAACCGTGTGCCCACTGCCACTGCCCCCAGGTCCCTGTTGTTGTTGGGGTGGTGGGTTAGCCTGGGTTCCCTGTAGTGGTGGACACACTGCTGCTTGACGTGTCCTGGGGACAGAGGTATGGGCCCGCTGGGTGGGTGCTGTGCTGGTGTTTCCAGAGGGGGGAAGCTCTGTGGTGGCCTGTGACTGTGTCAGGGGAACCGACTGTCCCGAGGTCCCAGATGGGCCTGGCTGGTCGTCTAGATCCAGTTGGACAGAGCTGCTGTCATCACTGTGGGCCTCTTCTGTTGGTTGTGTCGACATGTCTGGACCCTCCTGTCCGTTGACGTTGGGTAGGGGTCCTGCAGGGGTGTAAAAGCATGATTATTGCATCTCTGTGTGCCATGGTGTGCAATGGGTGGGTGACCATGTACCCCAGTGCTTGCATTCCTGTGTGGGACCTTGTGTGATGATGGGTTAGGAGGGTGTATGGGTATGTGCAGTGGCCATGCTTTGGTGATGGGTGTCCATGCTTTGTTTTTGCATGCAGGGCTTGGTGTTGGGATGGGTGGTTTGTGATATTGGGACATTTGTGAGGAGTTGGAGTTATGGGTGTGAGGGCGAGGGTGGGGGTATGTGGAGGCATGCAGGTAGGGTGGGGGATATAGTAGTAAAGATTTGACTTACCAGAGTCCATTCCTCCAGCTACTCCTGCGAGGCCCTCAGGATGCAGAATAGCCAAGACTTGCTCCTCCCATGTTGTTAGTTGTGGGGGAGGAGGTTGGGGTCCGCCGCCAGTCCTCTGAACCTTAAGGTGGTGTCTTGAGGCCACGGAACGCACCTTCCTCCGTAGGTTGTTCGACCTCTTCCTGATGTCATCCCTATTTCTTGGGTGCTGTCCCACTGCATTGACCCTGTCCACTATTGTTCGCCATAGCTCCATCTTCCTAGCTATGGAGGTGTGCTGCACCTGTGCTCTGAATAGCTGTGGCGCTACCCGGATGATTTCCTCCACCATGACCCTGAGCTCCTCCTCACAAAACCTGGGGTGTCTTTGCCGTGCCAAGGGGTGGTGTGGGTGATGTGTTGGTTGGTGTGTGTTGTGATGTGAGGAGTGATATTTAGTGGTGTGTTGTGTGAGGTGCATGGATGTCATGTGGGTGATGGTGTTGAGTGCCTATGGAAGCTCGTTTGTAGATGGTGGTGTCTCTAACTGGCCTTCTCTCGCAATTGTTGTCTTAGGGGTTTGTGGGTGATGTTGGTGTGTGTTTTATATTGTCTTGGGTGTGTGGGAGGGGTGTGTGTATGTGTATCAGGTGTGTGTATTTGTAATTGTCCAATGTGGATGTTTTTTGTAAATGTGTGTGTATTTTGAGCGCGGCTTCATGGGTCATGATAGTGTGGGCGTCTTCCTGTTGGCGTGACGGTGGAGGTTTTGTTTTTGCCAGTTTATCACTGACCTTTGGTGTGGCGGACTTGTGTTGGTGTCTAAATTTTGGCGGATTCCGAGCTGTGGGTCATAATGACCGTGGCGGAATTCCGCGGCTGCGACGGTGTGTTGCCGGTCTTCTGCATGGCGGTAAGCGTTTTTTACCGCCAATGTTGTAATGACTCCTTAATCTTTAAAAATGAATGTCTCTGGTTCCCTACACTGGATGTTTGTAATGTTGGTGTCATTTTAAAGATAAAACGATTTCCCATGTTTATAAATTGGTGTTGTATTTTACTTATTTACTGTTTTGTGGATATTAAATGCCTAACTGCTTACTATACTATTACTGTATGCCACTCCAATGTATGCCTCAAGACAGTAAAAACTTCAGTGTATAACAATACAGCCTACAATATTTACAGGATGTAACTTTACTTTACCACACTTCAATCTATGCTATCCCACTCTATAGCACTGCTGTATACCACTGCACTGTAGTGACACTGCACTGTAAGCCACTATACTCTATGTAACTGCAATATACACACTTTACTATATCCAACTTCAGTGTACGCCACTCCACTGTATGCTACTCTACTGTGCTGTATGCAATTCCAGTGCATGCCACCCCACTATACCTAATTCCACTTTAGTAAATGGAAATATACTGTATCACAGTACACTTTACAACACTATCCTCCGCTATATTCTACCACACTCCACTTAATGGCACTCCACAATACTAAACTGTACCAACATTGCACAGTTGGTACTAACATTAGTAAAGACATTGAAAGTCACAAAAAACAAGGGTTAAAGCTAAGTTATAGTTAGAAAAATGTTCTTTATGTTTATATGCAAACCCAACTTAAACAACACAAACATTAGACATTCTACAGTTATAGTTATACATTTAATTTATCATTTAAGCACCACTTTCAAAGTACTATAAGTCATACTTATATGTCACATTCATGCACTGCCTTAAAATTCAGATAACTCACCTATTAAGGCTCATGGAGGGGCTGCAAAGAGCACTGGAGTCGACTCTGCGAATAATAGGATTTAGTATATAGTTGTGTGTGTGTGTGTGTATATATATATATATATATGTGCCCCCCCCTTTTTCTCTTCTAAGTAAAAAGGCTACATACATCTTGCAGAGTGTGGTTTTAGGAGATTGTTTTAATCTGTTTCTGTGATTTAAATTGTGCTTAAAAACTGTCTGCCCCCCTGTATTTTTGCCTTTAAAAAAAGCCCGATTTTAGAGTGCGCGCCCAGCACTATTGCAGTGTTTGTTTCTTAAACAATCTCTCCCTTACCTGGAAAGTAGACTCTGCTAGCTTGGAAGTGTGGATTCAGCCTGTCTGTATCCAAGGAGATTCTGAATAGAGCAGCAGTTGCCTTTCTCCCTGACCACAGGGACTGGACTTAGCTGATTGGCTCCCTGAGTCTCTGCTGCATCTGAGACCTGCCCCCCCCCCCCCCCCCACCTGCTCTGGCCCCTTAAGTTTGTGGAGGGAAGGCCAAGACAGCCACCTCCATTTTGTGTGCCTCTGTGCATCTCCCCTGTGTCCTGATACAGCCCAGTGTTCAAGGATTGCAAAAAGACCTAGGTAAGGAGCCCAGAGTTTTTCTGGGTAAATAGTATTATTTGTTCAAAAGAGTTTGTTTCAACTACCTGTGTCTGTTTTACTGTGGACTCTCTGTGTTTCAGGCAGCCTGGCCTCTTTTAAAGTGGTGTTTTTTTTATTTGTTTTTGCCGTGACTGTGTGAATTGCCTTGCTAGTTTGTGGCACCCCCCCTTTTTCTCTTCTAAGTAAAAAGGCTACATACATCTTGCAGAGTGTGGTTTTAATCTGTTTCTGTGATTTAAATTGTGCTTAAAAACTGTCTGCCCCCCTGTATTTTTGCCTTTAAAAAAGCCCGATTTAAGAGTGCGCGCCCAGCACTATTGCAGTGTTTGTTTCTTAAACAATCTCTCCCTTACCTGGAAAGTAGACTCTGCTAGCTTGGAAGTGTGGATTCAGCCTGTCTGTATCCAAGGAGATCCTGAATAGAGCAGCAGTTGCCTTTCCCCCTGACCACAGGGACTGGACTTCAGTTAACTTGCTCCTTATATAAGTTCCTATTGGTTGTTGCATATGTTATTGTGATAGGTTGTTGGGAGATGGTCTTTCATTGGTTGCTGGCTCCAGGGCTACAGTTTTGATTGGGGGATAGGGCTGGGAATATGATTGGCTGTTGGTTCTAAGGCTGTGATTGGTGGATAGGGCTGAGATTCTGATTGCCTGTTGGTTCTAGGGCTGTGATTGGTGGATAGGGCTGGGATTCTGATTGGTTGCTGGATTTAGGGCTGGGGCTGTGATTCGTGGTCAGGAATAGGGCTATGATTGGTGATTAGGGCTGGGCCTCCCATTAGTTGGTTGAATCAGGGCTTGAAATTGGATTGGCTAGGGTTAGGCCCAGCTTCTTATTGGCCAGTAGGGCTATAAAAGGCTAGGACTCAGGGCGTCTCAGCCCGGGCGTCGAGGCAAAGGGCGGAGAGGACAAGGGCAGCTGCCTGTTTGGGCCTGGTCGGGACAGGTCGGGACTAGGGACTAGGGCCAGAAATGCTGCCCAATTCTCAGTGGACCAGGAATGGTTCCAGCCCCTACACATCCCTCAACATGCAAACACATATTCTACAAAGGCATCCAACTCATACATCACAAACTGACAACAGACAGATTACATTGCCCCATCACCCAACACAATACTCTTTATACAACACATATACACATATCCCCCACAACTACTACAGTCAAACACCTGCATTCTCACAGCCAACACTACTCTGTCCACTCCCACTAACACAACCTGCCATCACCCACACAATACAAAACTACAGCATACATATCTCTCAGTCTCAGCCTTCCAGATACACACTCTCTGCTCATACTAACCAACAACAATATCCGCTGTTTGCTCCACACAGACCACCTGTCATCATAACAATGCCCAAACCCTGCCTTCAAACACACCATCTACAAACACTCTTCCCCTCTCTTCACCAATTACACACAACCATACAATCCCCACATTTCACTCCACCACACATTTTACCTCCTCCAGTCATCACAACTAATACTAACTCCCCTGACACAGACCCATCACCTCTTTCACACCTCGTACATTCATCTCTAAAACACATCAACACCCCATCTAACACTCAAATTCCACTTACCAGCACTAACTCACGTACAAATCCCTTACCAAAAACAACTACACCAATATCCCCTCTCACTATTACACAAAAACAATACCGACCACAAACATCAGCACATCAAAGCAACACAAACTTACATTACACCTATCGTCATCCCCACTCCCACCCTCAGGACTACACAAAGAATACAAATTCCATCCTATCTCCACCTCTACTTGCTCACTATTCACAAACACTTACCACAACCACCCCAACCCAGCAACTTTCATTCATTTGCCTCTCCTCCATTGCACAATTTAGAGCCTTACATCATGATCCACATGCTCCTCCACCACCCCTAACCCATACTCCATCCACACTAAACAAACGCAAACAAAATAAAAAACATGCCACTCATAGCAACCTCGCATCCCCTTGTCTGTTACATAATAAAACTACCCTACAAAAAACACTACACTCCTCAAGGCTCTCTCAGCCACCAAGTACACCACCCACACACAAAGACCCAATAAAATGCCTCCTTAACCTGCTGGAAGAGGAACACTATATTGAAAAGCAAAACTATTGTGAGCCTCAAACAGTTATCACAACTAGCAACACTCCTGCTTCAAGCTCACATTATACTACTTACCCTTCTCCTAAACAAAACAACACTACCACTAACACACCTTTTCTAAACTGCCAGCTCATAAATGCTCGATCACTCTTAAAAAACAAGCACCACATCTACGACCTGCTCACTATTCATAACTGAATCCTGGTTGGGAGATGACATGGCACCAGTGTTGCCTGAAGCCATTCCTCGGGGCTATCAAACCATCACTCAAAACCGTGTAGGCAAGAGAGGAGGTTGTCTAGCTGTTATATTCAAACAGGCAATGAACCTCAGTAAAACAGACAACATCTCCATACAAGGTTGTGAAGCCCTCCTTACCAGATGCCACCGTGCTCCAACTTCCTCCTGTAACTTTCTCCTCCTTTACAGACCTCCCCCTAACAACTTCACTTTCCCAGATGCTTTTCTAGACACAGTCTCAAACCTTATTACACTATACTCCAATCTATGCATTCTTGGGGATCTAAATATTTGGTTTGACAAACCTGATATGCCCCATCCAAAAGCAATCACCACTGGCCTAGTCGCATTGAACCTACATCAGATTATACACAATCCCACACACATCGCTGGTCACATCCTAGATGTCATTTTTGCTAAGCCTGAACTAGTTACTATTCATAGCATCACGCCAATCACTTGGTCGGACCACCATATGATAACTTTCTGACATACAACTCCACAAATCAACACACCCCACAACTACTTACATACATACACCTATCGACCATGGAGCAAACTCAATTTGGATCACTTAGAAATCAACTAACAGCAAACACAGATATTGATACAATTAATTCTGTGCCAAAACTTTATGAGTGGCTACAGGAAGCTTTTGATATCCTAATACCACTCAGAAAAACTAAACACAACAAAAGAAAACCAACACCTTGGAGAAACACAGAACTTAAAAGATAAAGCAACAAATCAGAAAGTTGCAGCAGACCTGGCTCAAAACAAACAACAGTCAAAGCAAACTGCAGCTACACAAACTTAACAGGATATACAAATCATCAATCAAAAAAGCTAAAAAAACATACTACTCAGACAGAATTCAAAATGCTCAATCTACAACCAAGGAATTTTATAAAATTCTCAATGAATTTCGAAAACCTACATGCATGGAAGGAAGTCATCCCACTACTCAAGATTTCACAAACAAATTGGCGACTCACTACACAACCAAGGCTGACACATTGGACTCCTATTTAAAACAGAAGAAAACCATCAGCACCAACCCCTTTCCTAAAATACCCTTTAAGAATAAACCAACCCAACCTCTACAGTCCTTCAAACAAATACCCCAGGATGAATTTATGGTCTTAGTCAAAGCAAGCAGACCTTCTGGTTGCCCTTCTGACCCTTGCCCACCACAAATCTTCAAGAACATTCTTCTATCTACTTCTGCTGCCACACCTGTAAGAAGAATCATCAACAACTCTTTAACTTCAGGAACTTTTCCTGCAGACCTGAAAAAGGCATACATACGACCTTTATTAAAGAAAACAAACCTAGACCCGCAAGACCCCAACAACTACAGACCAATCACAAATGGACTTTTCCTAGGCAAATTGATAGAAAGAGCAGCATTCGCCCAGATGTCACAATTCATTGAAGACAATTCTATACTTTCAGACTTCCAAACTGGATTCCACCCAGGAAGAAGCACTGAATCGGCACTCATAGCAATCTGGGATGATCTTAAAAACACAGTCGACCGAAATGGAGTTGCTGCACTACTTCTCTTGGACCACTCTGCTGCCTTTGATACAGTTGACCATGGCACCTTAACTCAAAGACTCCACGAAGCCGGCATACAAGGGATTGCTCTCGACTGGATTACTTCCTATCTTCAAAAAAGATCTAATATCATCCACTCACCCCCCTTCTCGTCTGAACCCTACCTCACAAAAGCAGGGGTCTCCCAAGGGTCAATCATCTCACCTTTGCTTTTCAACATCTACATGATATCTTTACCAGAACTGATCAATGATTTCCATCTCACATGCTACAACTATGCAGATGACACACAAATACTACATTAATTAGAAGCCCCCAAAAACATTGAAAACTCACAAATCTTCAGTTGCCTCAGAGCCGTTGATCAGTGGATGACCTGGAGCCATCTCAAACTAAATACCTCCAAAACAGAAATACTCATATGTGGTGACTGGAAAAAATTATGACCCTCGGTGCGTCTGGCCTGACGATCTCGGACCACCTCCTCAATTATCCAAGGAAGTAAAAAATCACCATGGATTCCAAGTTAACTATGAATGCCCAAGTGGACAAATTAGCACGAACAAGCTTCATCACCTTGAAGACTTTCCGACGCATCTTCCCCCACCTCGGATTTCCACACAAGGTGCAAGCTACTATCTCGCTTGTACTATCCAAACTGGATTATGCCAATGGCCTCTACCATGGATCACCTCTATCTGTTATGAAAAAACTACATCGTATCCAGAATTCTGCAGCCAGGCTACTATTACAAGTAAATCCGCTAGCCCACATCTCCCCTGCCTTGAGAGCACTACACTGGTTACCCGTTGCCAGAAGATGCACTTTCAAGCTGCTTTGTATCACCCACAAAGCTATACATGAAACAGGACCGCTTTTTATCAGAAAGAAAATTACCAAATACATCCAACAAAGAAACCTCCGCTCAAGATTGGCACCCCGCCTTAGAACACCACCATACAAGAAAATGACCTAGGTGGGACATCCTTCTCCGTCCAAGCAGCCAAACTATGGAATTCATTACCCCCAACTATAATAGCCACAGACAACTTTCTTGTCTTCAGATAACTACTCAAGAGTTGGCTCTTTCCTTCATAACCACCATATTCAAACAACTACGAACTGTATATGCCTATGATGATAAATTTTTTTTCAGATTATGTGTATATTTCTATTTATTTATAGTTTCTTTAGAAAATATGTATCTCTACTATGTCATAACAATAAAATACACACACACTCTTTCAACCTGTTTGACTAAGTATTTTTTACCCATGCTTCTAATTATGTGTTGTATGTGCATATGTGTGTGTATTCATGTGTGTGTGTGTGTATATATATATATATATATGTGTGTATGTGTATATGTTGTTTCTGTGCTTGGTATGTTTCGTGGATCATTGCATGGCTCCTGGGTGGATTGTTATACTAGATATCTATGAATTCCTGCTCTCATCTTATCACACTTATCTACTCATCATCATTTGTCATGTCTCTATCAAGCTATCCTCCATTCTCACTCTGACTCATCCCAAATCCCTTCTACTACTTTCATCTCCTAAATAACTCTGCCTAAGCTCTTCCCTCCGCTTCCAAATTTAACTCACCAAACCTCACTCTACTACTGTGACCTCCCACACAACCCTACTAAATTCTCCCACATTTATCTCGCCCTGCTACTATGCTCTCCCTAACCCCTCTACATACTCTTCCCTCCTCCACCCCCCTTTACTCATCCCAAGCCTTTGGGTTGAGACAATAAAGGATATACTCCCAATTAACACTTCTGGATTTCTTTCCTCCTCCACCCCTCCATTACTCCAGTCAATCTAACTAACAAACTCTCATATCCGCGGCTCAAATTAACTCATCATAATACTAAAACTGTACTCATTATTTCCTGATACTAATCCATCACTAATTCTTGTTGGGTTCCAGAGTAGCGTGCTACTCATCGAAAAGCGCTTCGATGCCTCGTCAGGGGTAGTACGCGCTATATAAATATGATTACAATACAATACAATACAATACAAAATATATATATATATATATATATATATATATATATATATATATACACACACTCCAAAAACCAAAGGTTACAGGTACGTTATAGTTAGGCTCACATTTTAAACCTACAGAACCATAACAATCTAGGTGTTATACATAGAGTTATCTCAAGTACCTATAACATGTTCCCTAAGGTAGCTTTATATTAGAAATGGGGTCTCTGGTTGGCAGTCAGTTTGCACTCTGTCCAAGCAGGGACCCTCACTCTAGTCAGGGCAAGGCAGCTACACAATCAAGATAACCCCTGCTCAACCACTTGGTAGATTGGCACAAGCAGTCAGGCTTATCTCAAATCAAATCAAATCATTAACATTTATAAAGCGTGCTACTCACCCGTGCGGGTCTCAAGGCGCTAGGGGGAAGGGGTTACTGCTGCTCGAAGAGCCAGGTCTTGAGGAGTCTCTGGAATACGGAGTGGTCCTGGGTGGTCCTGAGGATGTTGGGGAGGGTGTTCCAAGTCTTGGCCGCCAGGTAGGAGAAGGACCTTCCACCCGCTGTGGAGCGGCGGATGCAGGGGACGGCGGCGAGAGCGAGGCTGGTGGAGCGGAGAAGACGGGTGGGGGCGTAGTAGCTGAGGCGGCGGTTGAGGTATTCTGGTCCCTTGTTGTGGAGGGCTTTGTGTTCGTGGGTGAGAGGTCGGAAGGTGATCCTTTTGCTGACGGGAAGCCAATGCAGGTGTCTCAGGTGGGCGGAGATGTGGCTGTTGCGGGGTATGTCGAGGATGAGGCGGGCGGAGGCGTTTTTAATTCGTTGCAGACGTTTCTGGAGTTTTGCGGTGGTCCCAGCATAAAGGGTGTTGCCGTAGCCCAGGCGGCTAGTGACGAGGGCGTGGGTCACGGTCTTTCTGGTGTCAGCGGGGATCCAGCGGAAGATCTTGCGGAGCATGCGGAGGGTGAGGAAGCAGGAGGAGGACACGGCGTTGACTTGTTTGGTCATGGTGAGAAGAGGGTCCAAGATGAAGCCGAGGTTGCGAGCGTGGTCTGAGGGGGTCGGTGCGGTGCCAAGGGCCGTGGGCCACCAGGAGTCTTCCCATGCGGTCGGGGTGTTGCCGAGGATGAGGACTTCCGTTTTGCCTGAGTTCAGTTTCAGACGGCTGAGTCTCATCCAATCTGCGACGTCCTTCATACCATCTTGCAGGTTGGTCTTTGCGCTGGTGGGGTCCTTGGTGAGGGAGAGTATAAGTTGAGTGTCGTCGGCGTAGGAGGTGATGATGATGCTGTGCTTGCGTACGATGTCGGCGAGGGGGCTCATGTAGACATTGAAGAGTGTCGGGCTGAGCGAGGAGCCTTGAGGGACGCCGCAGATGATCTCGGTGGGGTCTGAGAGAAAAGGTGGGAAGTAGTGGCAATGTGTAAAGTATTTGTACCAACACACACAGTAATACAGTGAAACACTACAAAATGGACACCACACGGGTACCGAAATACAATAACTATTTATCTAAGTAAAACAAGACCAAAATGACCAAAACCCAACATACGCAAGTCAAGATATGAATTTTTAAAATAATAAGAGTCTCACTCCATAGAAAACAAAGTTAATGTTGATGTTACACAAAGTACCTGGTTTGCGTAAAAAATAAAGACGCACAGGAGAGTGCGTTGAAAAAGCCAGCGACGCATCACTTTCTCACTTGTAAGTGAGACCGTGCGTCATTTCTTTCCCAGTTGGGTCGTCGATGTGTCATTTTCCTCTCCCGCAAGAAAGCGATGCGTCGATTTCCGAATAGGCACCTCGGATCCACGCAGGTTTGTGTTAATTTTTGACGCCCAGTGATGATGCATGTGAAATCCAGCCGCACAGTGATGGAAAACCGCTGGATGGAGCTTTCCTTGTTTTCAGCAGCTGCAAGATAGTGGTTGTGTCTTTTCTCCAGCCGTGATGCAGGTGATGCGTTGATTTCCCAGCCCGGTGCACGTTGTGTGTCGATTTCAGCCGCAAGGCGAATGGCGTGTCATTTTTACAGCCACGTTGCAGGTGGTGCGGCAAAATTTTGCCTGCACGGTGTCATGTGCTTGGATTTCAGTCCTTGTTCTACCAGCTTCACCTTTCAAGGGCCCAGGGACCGGTTAGGGCACCACTTCACAGGGGAGGAGTCTCAGCAGAGAGTCCAGGTGCTGGCAGAGGAAGTCTTTGATGGCCCTGAGACATCAAAACATCAAAACAGGATGCAAGCTAAGTCCAATCCCTTGGAGATTCTTCACAAGCAGGAATATACCACAAAGTCCAGTCTTTGTACTCTTTCAGACAGAAGTAGAAACTGCAGGCCAACTCATCAAAGCACAGTCACAGGTAAAGGGGCAGAACTCCTCCTCCAGCTCTTCAGCTCTTCTCCATGGCAGAGGTTCCTCTTGATTCCAGAAGAAATCTGAAAATCTGGGTGTAGGAAAGTACCCTCTTTTTGGCATGTTACCCCCAATTTCTGCCTGCTTGTGTGTTTGACTGTGTTCACTGGGATCCTGCTAATCAGGACCCCAGTGATTATGCTCTCTCTCTCCTAAATCTGGTTACTGCATACTGTTCACACAGTACTTCACCCACAATTAGCATACTGGTGCCCCCTTATAAGTCCCTATTATATGGTACCTAGGACATTGGGGTTCCAGGGGATCCCTATGGGCTGCAGCATTTATTTTGCCACCCATAGGGAGCCCCTGCAAAGGCTTCCGCAGGCCTGCCATTGCAGCCTGTGTGAAATGGTGCAAGCATCCTTTCACTACCATTTACACTGCACTAAGGGCCGGATGTATCAAAGGGTTTTACCCATTCTGTGTCTATGGGAAAATGCTTTAGTACATATGGCCCTAAGTCACTTATAAGGAACCCATATGTCAGGTCTTCCAACCCTGAAGGTTGGGTGCATAGTAACTGAGTGTGAGGGCACCTCTGCACTAGCTGAGGTGCCCCCACGTCATCCAGGACTATTTTCCCAGGCTTTGTTAGTGCTGAGATGCCATTTTAAGCGTGCAGTGTACATAGGTCACTACCTATGTACAGCTTCACATTGGTAGCTCCGAATATAGCCAGGTTTGGTATCAAGCATTTAGGATTCATATCCCAATGCTAACCTAAGCTTTGGTATTATGATTCCATGCACTCTGGGGGCTCCACAGTGGACCCCCTAAACTTCCATACCAGCCTTCTGAGGTTTTCCAGGCAGCCCCAGCTGCTGCCACCTCACAGACAGGTTTCTGCCCTCCTGCTACATGATCCGATCAAGTCCAAGAAGGCAGAACAAAGGATTTCCTTGGAGAGAGGGATGCTACACCCTCTCCCTTTAGAAATAGGTGTTACAGGCTTGGGAGGGGTAGCCTCCCCCAGCCTCTGGCTTTGCTTTGAAGGGCACATTTGGTGCCCTCCTTGCATAAGCCAGTCTACACCGGTTCAGGGACCCCCAGGCCCTGCCCTGGCGTGAAACTGGACAAAGGAAAGGAGAGTGACCACTCCACTGTCCATCACCATCCCTGGGGTGGTGCCCAGAGCTCCTCCAGAGTACTCCTGGGTTCTGCCATCTTGATTTCCAAATGGACAGGGCACTCTGGGAGCATCTGAGTGGCCAGGCCAGGCAGGTGGCATCAGAGCCCTCTCCTAATAGGTTTTCACACACTTCACTAAACATTCCCCCTCTCAGGGCTATTATGGTCTCTCTCCTTGGAGTTTCCTCAGATTCGGATTGCAAGACTCCAGCAGGAATCCTCTGCATCCTAGACTTCAACTTCTGACTGAAAGAAACTGCATCTGGACCCTCCAGGAACTCTACAAACCTGCATCAAAGAAGCTAGAAGCCGTCTGCAACATTGTGTCTTCAGCTCCTGCTAGCAACTGCAACTGTTTACTAGTTGTGCATCCTCAGAGGACAGCCAGTCTTCAGCCTGCACAGGAATAGTGAAGAAATCTCCCTTGGGGTTGAAGGAGTCACCCCCCTGCTTCAGCAGGCACCCTCTGCATCGATGACTTGTGGCGTGGAACCCCCTTCCAGAGGAGCTACATGGATCCTACAACACGGGTGGTGGACAAAAGTGTTCCAGACGGTCCTCTTGTCCAGCTGTGTGAGTTTGGTGGAGGTACGAGCTTGCCTTCCCATTCCACACAGTTACCCCGTGCACTGCATGTTTTGCAGCTTCCAAGCTTTGTTACATCTTTCCACAAAGTTTTACATGCAGCTTCAAGTTTAGGCCTGCAGTACACTATCATGTGACACACAGATTCCTGAGTGGTTCTCCAGCAGCGTGGGAGGCTTTTCTGTGTTGCTGTGTGGGCCCCTTTTGCAAATCCTTTGTCCCCATGCTGTGGGACTCCTGAGTGGGCAGCCTGGTCTGTTTTGGGTTCTCTAGGATGGGGAGAGCCCCCTTCAACTCCCCCATGTGGGTAGAGTCCACCTGGCCCTTCCTGGGCCCGGGCAGGGCCATTTTCTCTTAACCTTGAGACTTCTGTGTTCCACGACTCGTGGGGCGACTTCAGCAATGCAAACCAGATTGCAATCATCCTACCGGCGTGGGACGTCAGCGGCACTAACTAGGAACCTGAGTCCATCTTCTTAGGTGCAATCCTGACTTTTCTTCAGCACTGGTGTTTCCTCTTTTGCACCTTCTTCCAGGTTAGAAGGTCATCAGGTCCAGGAATCCAGTGTCCTGATTGTCATTTTTGTGTGTTCTAGAGTAAAGTTCCCTAACTTTATTCCTACCTTTCTGGGGTCTTGGGTTGGTCCTAGTACCTACCTTTGGGGTTTTCTAGTACTCCCAGCTCCCCTCTACACACTACCTTTGCCTAGGTGGGAATCTGACTTTCACATTCCACTTTCTTAGTATATGGTTTGTGTTCCCTCAGGCCCATTGTGTTCTATGGTACTTGCACTGTTTTCTAAAGATGTTTTATGACTATTACTCCATTTCACTGTATATAATAAGTGTTTTACTTACCTCCTAAGGGAGTATAGTCTCCAATGGTATTTCTGGCATTTGTGTCAAGTAAATAAATCCTTTATTTTTGTAACACTGAGTATTCTCTTTCATGTGTGTGAGTGCTGTGTGACTACAGTGATATGGTATGAGCTTTGCATGTCTTCTAGTTTAGCCTCGGCTGCTCTACCACTACAGAGCCTGGCTTCTAGACACTGTCTACACTACACTAATAAGGGGATAACTGGACCTTGATAAGGTGCAAGTACCTGTGGTACCCACTACAAACCAGGCCAGCTTCTCATATGGATGAGCAGCCAAGGCTTATCTAGGAGTCATGCAAAGCTGATGCAATACCCCTGTAATCACATTTAGTATTCACACAAATGAAAGAATACACTAAATGTTATAAAAATAAAGGTACTTTATTTTGGTGACACAAATACCCAAAATTCCATAGAGGTTATACTCCCTTAGGAGTTAAGTAACACATAAAATACATACACTAGAATGCAGAAACAGGCATAAAAACAGTTAGAAAAGAGTGCAATATAGTGAAACTCTCATAAAGAATAATGGGCCTAGGGGGAGCACAAACTATATACTAAAAAACATTGAATGCGAAAGTTGGTCCCCCACCTAGGTAAATGGAGTGTGTAGAGGGGAGCTGGAGGAAAAGCACAAAGGTGAGTATCACAATACCCCCCAGTGCCCAGGAAAGCAGGAGTAAAACACTGTAATTTCCCAAAACCACCCACTTAGAAGAAAAGAAGAAGATTTCAAAGACCAGAAGAGACTGCAAGACACCAACAGTGGATTCCTGCACTAAATGACCTGTGGAAGAAGAGGGCCAAGAAGCACAGCGAGAAAGGGAGTCGACAGTGAGGATAAAGAGTCACTACTGCACCCCAGATTATGGATGCAAATGATGTCCCACACACCGGAAGGATGATTGCAGTCTGGTTTGTGTCTTTGGATTCCACCAACAAGCCTTGGTACACTCAAAATTCATGGTTATAGGAAAGTGGTGCTGTCGGGCCGAGGAAGTCCCAGGAGCAATCTTCCCGGGAGAGGGAGTCAGTGGAGACTTTCGGCAACTCAGAGAGCCCACAGAAGCAAAGGCAGCACCCACAGGAGTCTCACGACAGGGACACAGAAGTCGAAAAAGGAGCCCATCCAGCACTGTGAAAAGGGATCCCACGCCGCAGGGGAACCACTCAGGAAGCTGTTCATCACAGGAAGGAGTGCTAGAGATTCAAGATGCATGAAGATTCGGTGGAAAAGATGCCAACAGCTTTGGCAGCTGCAAATGGCGATAGACACGGCGGTACTGCCTTGCGTGGGAAGGCCAGGGCTTTCCACCACCAAACTTGGACAGCTGGACTCAAGGATCATCGGGAGCACTTCAGTCTACCACCCGTGTTGCAGGATCCTGGCAGCTCATCAGCAGAGGGGATCCACTCAGCCAGTCGTCATTGCAGATGGTGCCTGTTGATGCAGGGGGATGACTCCTTCTACCCAAAAGAGATTCCTTCTTGTTTCCTATGCAGACTGTCGACAGGCTGTCTTCAGAGGATGCACAGCCAGGAAAATGTTACAGTTGCAGGCAGGAGCCAGATATACAATGTTGCAGACAGAGTCCTGCTTTTTGTCGCAGCTTGTAGGTTCCTGGAGCATCTGGATACAGTTTCTTCAGCCAGAAGTCGAAGTTGAGGCTGCAGAGGAATCCTGCTGGAGTCTTGAAAGCTGAATCTGAGAAACCGACCAAGAGAGAGACCCTAAATATCCCTGAAAGGGGGCTTGGTCACCTAACTAGGTGAGAACCTATCAGGAGGGGGCTCTGACGTCATCTGCCTGCCCTGGCCACTCAGATGCTCCCAGAGTTCCCTGTCAACCTTGTTTCCAAGATGGCAAAACCCAGGGACCCTCTGCAGGAGTTCTGAACACCACCCCTGGGGTGATGATGGACAGGGGAGTGGTCACTCCCCTTTCCTTTGTTCAGTTTTGCGGCAGAGCAGGGACTGGGTGTCCCTGAACCATTGTAGACTGGTTTATGCAAGGAGGGCACCAAATGTGCCCTTCAAAGCATTACCAGTGGCTTGGGGAGGCTACCCCTCCCAATCCTGTAGCAACTATTTCCAAAGGGAAAGGGTGTAACACCCCTCTTCCAAAGTAAATCCTTTGTTATGCCTTCCTGAGCTTGAGCTGTTCACACAACAGGAGGGCAGAAACCTGTCTGTAAGGTGGCAACAGCTGGGGCTGCCTTCCAAACCTCAGAAGGCTGAAATGGCAATGCTGGGGATCCTCTTAGGAGCCCCCAGAGTGCATGGGATCACACAACCAATGCTTGCAAAAGCATTGGGGTATGATTCCAACATGATTGATAACAAACATGACCATATTCGGAGTCACCATTATGTAGCTGGACATAGGTATTGGCCTATGTACAGTACACGTATAAAATGGTTTCCCCGTATTCACGAAGTCTGGGAAAATGAGCCTGGAGTTCATGGGGGCACCTCTGCTAGTGCAGGGGTGCCCTCACACACAGGTACTTTGCACCCCATCCCCTGGGCTTGAAGGCTTGCCATAGGGGTGACTTATAAGTGACCTGGTGCAGTGTAAAATGGCAGTGAAAGGGTGCTTGCACCTTTTCACAGAGGCTGCAATGGCAGTCCTGCAAACACCTTGAACGGGCTCCGTATGGGTGGCAATATATATCCTACAGCCTATAGGGATCCCCTGGAACCCCAATGCCCTGGGTAGCTAGGTACCATATACTAGGGACTTATAAGGGGACACCAGTATGCCAAATGTGGAGTGAAATACAAAGTTTTGGGAGAGAGAGCATAATCACTGGGTTCCTGGTTAGCAGGATCCCAGTGAACACAGTCAAGCACCCAGTTAAACATACTGACAAACAGACAGAAAAAGGGGGTAACCATGCCAAGAAAGAGGGTACTTTCCTACAGTTCATGTAACATTTGGTTTCGTAAAATAATTTCTATGTTTTATTTAACTCTATTTCCTAACTATAACGTCACTGTAACTTTGGTTTTTTTCAGTGAATTTCTATGATTTTTTAAACGTATAGGTGGTCAATATGAACCTGGCGGGAAACACCGCCGACCGCCATGCTGACGGACGCCAAAAGACCGCCAGTGTTGGCAGAATGCATTCCGCCATACAATGATGCAAAATGACAGACCGCCCACAAATTGATAACCTTCAATCACCACCAGGCCCAACGATGGTGAAAACGTGTGAGACAGCAATCCGCCATCCCGGCACACATTCAAACATTCCGCCCACCAAATAATGATCCACAACTCAGCGTGGCAGTCAGTGAATGAGACCTGCCAACAACAACTGCACACATTGGAAAATTTGAAAAGCCCACACCTGACACACATCCACACACATCACAGACCCACGCACACCACTATAAAACACACACATACACACCCCATAATCCTTTGCAACGCCAATTGCACTACAGATATTGACACCTGAACATGCATACACTAAACAAACCATCACACAAGTCACACACACACAAAACCACTTGTACTACTCAAACACTGCACACCCACTATCACAAACCACACACCCACCCACACAACCGCACCGTCACCAACTCAACTACAACTCACCACCCTCAACCCATGCCATTGCACACACTAAACACGCCCACTTCACCGACAGGGAGCTAATGACCATGGTGGACGAAATACTCATGGCCAAGCCACAGCTCTTTGGGGCACAGGTGCAGCAGACGCCCATCAATCAAAAAGATGGAGCTATGGCAGAGGATAGTCATCAAGGTCAACGCTGTGGGAAACCATCCACGCACAAGGGACGATGTCAGGAAGAGGTAGAATGACCTGCGGGGGAAGATTTGTTCCATGGCATCCAGACACAACATCACTGTGCAGAAGACTGGAGGTGTTCCCCCACCTCCTCCCCCTGAATACACCGACTGGGAGGAGAGGGTCTTGGTTATCCTGCACCCGGAGGGCCTCACTGGACTCCCTGGAAGACTGGACTCAGGTAAGTGAACTACAATACCCTGCCAGTCACCACACCTGTAATGCATGTCCCATCCCATCCCTCTCACTACCATCATGCCCCCATCCACTACCCAGCCCACAACACCCAGACACTCCTACCCATGTTCCCTGCATGCCCACAACCCCCCACAATCCAGCCCCCTATGCACAATCACCAATCCCTGCATGTAATGTCAATAGCACTACAGCACCTAGAATGCACCACCACCCCATCACTGAATGCATCAAACAGAACCCGAAGTGACCCTGCATGCTAGTACATGGGAATGTAACCACTAATTACTGGTAACCAGTGGTGCAAGGAATATGCCAATGACTGTATGGGGAACAGTAGACAGGAGACATACAAGACAAATTCAATGAACCCCCAAACAAATACTTAAAATACCTCTATGAGACCAAGGGACAGTATTGCCAATGCCATATCCCATACAGCACTGCCACTACACAAATACACACATTGTTATGCACAAGAAAGTGCAGGACACCCACATCTCTATTCTCACCTACACCACGCAGACGGAGACATCAAGAAGTGCCAGTGTTCCACCTGAAGAGGAATGTCCCACACAGGAGAATGTAGATGGATGTCAGGACACAGAGGAAATCCCTGGCCCATCCCACACCCATGGACAGTCACCCTCCAGAAACCCTACCTAGGCACCACTGACACCTCTACCACTCAGCCACCACCATCAGCTGTGACCCAACGCACCCACACCAGTGTCTCCAGGCCACGGACTGTCTGCCCACCTGTACAGGGGCCTGAGTCTCCACCCACCACCAAGCAGGATGATGAAGGGCCCAGTGCAAGTGGGACTGGCAGACCTGTGCTGGGGACACAGGCACAGGTACCCAGGGCCAGTGGGAGGGTATCAGTGGCCCAGGGTGGTGGCCCAAGGAGGAATGCGGCTGCCCAAGAGGCCATTGCTGAGGTCCTGGGAGCATGCCACCTTTCTCAGGACAGGATGGACCAAATCCTGGCCCCTGTTGGAGGAGAATCAGAGACTGCAGGTAGCACACCATCAGGAGGACATGGAGCAATGGAAACAGGTACATGCTACCATGGCCTCCATTGCAGGGGTACTGCAGTGTCTGCCCAACATCCTGTCTGAGTCTTTCAACCACCTGCAGGCCCCTTCCACTAGCCAGGACACTGCCCTGCCATCTAAGTCTGCAGCAGCCAGTGGACTGGTGGCACTGCCAGAGGACTCACAGGACACCAGCACCCCTTCCCCTGCAGCCCAGGTTCCCCCTCGCAAACCTGGCCTCAGACACAGACATCCCACTGAAACAGTAGCCAAGACAAAGCCCGGAAGTGACTTTGCCCTGAACTGTATCCCTTGTGTGCCACTTAGCTGCTTTGTTGACATTCCACTGCCATATCACCATCTTCCACCGGCCCCATGGACTCTGCCCCTCTGCTGCCAACAGCTGTGCAGATGAAACTGAGTATGTTGTTCACCATGTGTCCACTCCCTTCCACTGTCCCATCACTTATGTCTGGCTTTTTTACAATAAAAACACTTGCACACACCAAATATCTGTCCTCGTTTTATTAAAAGTAATCAAATGCAAATGTGTATGTATGAGCCAGTTTCCATCAACAAACCACATTTTTTGCAGGAGGGGGGCTAACAGACTGTGGTGTTCGAAGTATGTCACACTGCAAATTCCATAGCTGTACCACACATCTGTTTCTTCATTAGCAAAGTTGGCACATCACAGATAAGGGACATCACAGCAGCATCTGTCAGCAATGAAAATGTTACAAATCAGTACTGCACTGTGCAAACACAATAGTACCCAATGTCCTTTTCATATGTATAGACACACACAATTCACCAATGGCAACATAGGAGAGAGTCCACGAGTGTCACTTAGGTCCTCAACAATATTGTCTACATGTGACCTAGCACTGTTTCTCTCACACAGTGATGTAGATTGGCGGTTGTAAAGTGCTTTCAGCACCCATCACCAGAGTGTAGAGGAATGGCAGCATGCCAGCACAATTGTGTGCCCCTGCCCCACCAGCACTGATGTCTCCTAAAGAAGCATGCAGACCTGCTCCAGACCGGTATCCTGTCAGTGGTATGTTGAATCCAACCAGCATCAATGCAGCAAAGAGGTAACTATGAGGTGTCCTAAGAAACATTACACACACTACAATACAGTAATATAACCTACAGGTCGGTCCCCGGAAAAACCATAGCAACACATACCCAAGAACACACAGCACTGTGTTGGTACATAGTAAATTAGTCACCCTGATCCAACCCAGAAAGCCAATTTGCACAATTTAAATGTACCTGAAATTCACTGGAAGTATAGCCGTATTACCTGGGTTCTGGAGTTGATGTCTTGTCCCTCTTCTTCTCCATCACTTTTATCTGTCCTCTGAGGTGGCAGGGGTGGATGGGCCGCATCCTCCTCTTCCAGAAGTGGTATTGCTTTCCTCACAGCCAAGTTGTGCAGCATGCAGAAGGCCACCACTATCTGACACACCTTGTCAGGGACATAGCACAGGGATCCTCCAGAGAGATGTAGGCAACGAAATCTGGCCTTCAGAAGTCCTATGGTCTGCTCTATCACCCTCCTACTGTGACCAGGTGCCTCATTATAACGGCTTTCTGCATCTGTCCTGGCATTCCTCACAGGTGCTAGGAGCCACTGCATGTTTGGGTATCCTGAATCCCCTGGGAAGATGGGCGAATGAGGGTTCAGAACACACAGTTTAAACTTTCATATAGCCTGACTGTCAGGTATGTTACATATACAGTGTCATACACACTCACCTATGAGCCACGCTCTGTCCTTCTTTTCTTTTTACCCATAATGTGTGGCATACTGCTGTTTCTCAGGACATAGGAATCATGGACTGATCCTGGGAACCTTGCATTAACATGAGAAATGTACTGATGAGCAAGACACACCAATTGGACATTAATGGAGTGAAAACTTTTTCGGTTTCTAAACAACTGTTCATTTGCTCTTGGGGGTATGAGGGCTGTGTGGTACCATCTATGGCACCAATCACATGGGGCATATTGGCAAATGCATAGAAGCCAGATTTGATGGTGGTGAGATCAGCCCTTTGGGGGAACTGAACATAACTTTGCAGGTGCTGGAGGAAGGAATTCAAAAAATTAGTCAGGATGTGGCTGAACATTGGCTGCGTTACACTGGATGCCATGCTCACTGTCACTTGGAAAGAGCCTGTCACGAAACAATGTAGCATAGATAGCACCTGCACAGTTCAGGTATGGCATGGGGATTCCCATTATCTGGCATCAAATCAGGCTCCATTTGTGCACAGAGTTCACAGATTGCGTCTCGATTCAAGCAGTAATTGATAATTATGTGACGTTCCTCCATGGTGGCCAGATCTACTAGGGGTCTGTAAACAGATGGGGCCCTCCCTCGCCACATGGGTCTGTACCTGTAGGGGTGGGAGAGATACACATTGAGTTGGGACATACACTTCCATTACAAGGCACCTCCATTTAGTAGGAACATGTGACACAAATATCCCTCCCAAAAACACTAATGACGTGGTAATCCTCTCTGGGTAATGTGTGGTGATGTGTGTATTTTGTTAGCATCACTTCCCACCATGATTCAGTGAGGATGAACAGTAATTATACCAGTATTTGACAAAAGGATGAGGAAATGGAGCCAATGACTTTGGGCCCCAGCCAAACTATGAAGGTGCGGTGGATGCAAAATGGCAGCCCCCTGACCTGCAGGTAGAGTAATGTAGGAAGTTACATCATTCCACTGGTGTTAGTCATCATGGCAGTAGGCTGTGTTTACCACTGTGCACCTGATCATTGGATAACATTGGTGTCAATGGGAAGCAGGGCCAATCATGATCACTGCTGGTGGTGACAGTGTACACTGCTGTGGTATACCCTGCCTTTTTGCCTTGCCCTTGCCACTTTTCTCCTGCACCTCTAGAAGGGAAGAACTCCACTGCATGTGCTGCTGTGCCCTGACTCTGGTCCTTGAGATGGCATGTGCTACAGGGAAACATGCCCGGCCTTCATCATGGAGGAGCTTGAGAAGCTGGTGGACGGGATCCAACCCCTGTATGCAAAGATGGCCGACCAGAGGACTAGGTGAGTTGCTATTTGGCCTCCTTGAATGTATGTGAATGTGGCGGATATTTGTGCATGTTTTTGTTTGCTTTGGGAATGGTTACCCATACTGTGGCAGGCAGTTTGTGGATTGGCTATTGTCTGTCTGTCTGTCTCCATGGGCTATGTCAGGTTGTACTGGAATGGCATTTGTGTATGGGGCACCCAGACTGACATCTGTTTCCTTACTCTGTGTGTCCCATGCAGGTGAGCACTCATCAGAAGAAAGGATTGTGGCAAGCCATTGCCAAGGAAGTGTGGACCCTGGATGAGTGTAGTTAGGTGCTAGGGTGCATGCATTGTGGTGGCAGGACCATAGACAGGTGTGCCCCTGCAGTCCTGCCCCCCTCCATGTCCGAGGGATAGTGTCCTTAGGTAGATATGGCTGGGAATGTAGGCCTGTGATGGTTCCCCTGTTTGGGCTATTGGTTCTCATGTTGCCCCATGGCTTTGCTGATTTGGTAGCTTGGCATCGTCTTTCCTTGTTTCCCATTGCAAAGTGTAGCTGAATAAAGGGTCTGGGTGGTAATGTACTGTAGTGTGGGATCAGGCTTCCCAGTCAGGGGCACATTCCTATAATCATTTGGGTCTGTTAAGGATTAGTGCCTGGGATGGGTAGGAGTATCAGTGTCCCAACATGTAATTTTTCCTGTTAATGACAGCCTTCTTTCTTGTTTTGTACCCCCGTGCTCTTGTGTCCTTGTGTGCATTAGCATTATCTGGCGAAGGAGCTGAGGCACCGGTGAGAGGGGATGCTGCAGCCCACGGGACCCAGGAGGTAGAGTCCACCGATGCTGAGGGGACCAGTGGGTTGGAGGGTGAGGGGAGTACCACGGGGGAGGCAAATACCACTGGATGTGATGACTCAGACACCTCCTGTGATGGCAGCTCCCTGGTGGTAGCGGACCGTACTGGGTCCACCCATTCTTTGCCGTGTTCCGCCACCCCCATATTATCACTGCCCTCCCAGTAGCTCCCCACTGAGTTGCTCATGCCCGTTCACCAAGGAGGGTTGGCGTCTGCTTCGCCCCAGGCACCTCTTCCTCTGCCCCAGTCAGCCCTGCTGCCCTCACTGAGGAGGCTATTGACCGCCTGAAAACCATCTCTGTAGGTCAGACAACCATTGTGAATGGCATCCAGGGACTGGCATCACAGATGCAGGAATGCAATGCCTACCTGGAAGGCTTTCACAGTGCCAAGCCAGGCTTACAGAGATCTTTTTAGGCTCTGGCCTCCTCTTTGATGGCATCCAGTGTCCGCAGTCTTTCCGTCCTCCCTCCAACCACCTCTACCCCATCCAGCACCCCACTCCCTTCACCCATCCCAAGCACACATACATACAGGCATGCACTCAAATCAACACACAAGCATCACAAAGAGAAACACAAGCACCACACATCCCACCACAAGCAGGCACACACCCATCATACCAAAGCTGACACACCAACATCCACCTCCCCCTCTGTGTCACCCTCCCCCTCCTCCCTGTCTGTCACCTCACAATGTACACCCACATGCACTGAACCCTCAGTCACTGCTGCTGCCCCCATTCTTCCAGTCACCACAACAGCTGCCATCTAGTCATGAACACCAGACACCACATCTGCACTCACCTCAACTATCTTCACTCACACTTGCAGCACATTCACCAGACCTGCAGACACCCACACAACATTCATATACACTGGCAGCCTGTCTTCTCCCACTGTGACCACCCCCCAAAACACACAACCGCTTACACTTTTCCACTCCACACACATCCACCAAACATAAGCATAATAAACAGGCACCTTCATCAACTTCCAGCACACCTACACCTCGGACAACCACTCCCTCAACCTCCACTCCCAATCCTGTCTCCAAAACCCCTCCATCTGCACCTAAAAAGCTTTTCCTCTCCTGTGTCGACCTGTTTGAACCCACTGGCCCAACCCGTCTTGTCCCTAAACGTTCCCTTGGCCTCCCCAAGTCTACTCCTTCCTCTTCAAAGTCCTCCCCAGTCTGCCCTGCCTATTCCCGTGCCCCTTCCCCAGGAAGGAAGAAGCCCTGAGTTGCACCTGACCCCTCTACCACCTGCCGGTTCCAGCCCACTCCTCCTCCTTCCAAGGGCAAGCCCAAACCCTCTCCCCCTCCAAATAGTAAGCCCAGGACCCCCCTTCCAGACCAGAGTCCCCACCACCCCGCCCCTTCTCCCTGAGGTGACTGGCTGTCCCATTGATGCCCATGCCCAGTGGATCCTTGTTTTCATTGTAGGAGTCAAGTGTGGGCTATATTTTCCATTCCGGACATTACTAATGGACTGGCCTGTGGCCTTGCTTAGACATTGGTTCAATTTTTGCTGTAAATAAATTTACTGCCCAGCAAAAATGTTGGTGCAATATTGTCCCATTGTGCAGCGTTTCACTGTGGGGGAGTGGTGTACACAAGTGTGTGCATTGGTTCTGATATATGTTTGCATGTGTCTGGTATGTACATTTTGGTAGGGTTTGTATGGCTTGGGGTGGTGGGAGGAGTTGGGTGTGCGTTGCGATGTATGTGGGGTGGGTGGGATGTGTAATTGTCCCCTTTCCTCAGATGTGTGCTAGGCTGCAGTACTTACCGTCATCGTCTTCGTCGGCCGTCACCGTCCTGGAAAACAATGGAAAGGAGAAGCACTAGAATGATCTCAAGTGCCCGCTTCATGCAAGCATCGGCGTGGTCTGTGTTTCTCCGGTGAGTGTTTCCTTTTATATGGGTTGTTTCCGCCAAGCTTTGTGTGGCAGTGGTTCCTGCCCAGGGAACTGATGGGGGTGTGGTGTTTTGTAATACGATGGGCGGGAAGGGCCTTTCCGCCAGGCTGAAGATGGCCTCCGCCATTGTCGGCGGGTCTCCCACACTGGCGGTGAGTGGCTGGCCCGCTGGCTACTTCTCATGTGATTCATTATATAGCGATCTGGACCGCCAGCCTGTTGGTGGTCGTACCGTCGCTGCAGGCGGGGCAGTCCAACACCGCCAGGATCATAATGAGGGCCATAATAATTTTCATTACTGAGAACAGCTGTGAACAGCTGAAGCCGAGTCACAAGATGGCTGACAACACTTCAACAGCTTGTGTTGTTGAAGCATTATCAGCCAATCAGATATTAGCACAAGATTGTTAGGGGTCGCGAATCCTTCGCGTCCCTAGATATACATATTTGTTTTCCCCTTAATTACTCAAAAACTATGAATGGAATTACACCAAAACATAAAAGCTCTCTTTCCGGGTCATGACCTACCTTACTGCAAAATCTGGGGTAATTCCGTCCAGTAGTTTTTGTACTATTCGTGTTCAAATTCCCTATTAAAAACTTAATGGGGAAAATGTGTTTTGCCCCCCCAGACGGATCACCCTGAAACTTTTCAGGCATCAGCTGACAGTACTGGCAAATTTTTGGGGGAAGTTTTTTGACGATTTGTCAAACTCTGGCAAAGATATAGAAAAGTGAAAAAAATGCTTTTTATATGAAAACATAGCTGTTCATTATGAACATGGTGGTCGAGCCCACCTACGCCGGCGGTATGACCGCCGACTGTGGGCGGTGCTTGACCGCCATAAAATTATGCAAGCAGTGGAATGGCTGCAAAGCAGCCAGTTCACCACCACCCACCACCAGGGCCGAGTGGACCACAGGGCCGAAGTTAGCCCCCTTCGACCCAGCGGTCGACCATAGACCGCTTGGGACATATCAAATCCCTCTCAACCAGGGATCAGTGGAGGAAAGCATACTGGTGACAGGAATTCTCATTCCTGTCGCCAGTATGTGAAACGCATGCCCCCGAACCCCTAGACCCGCCCACCTCCAAACGGTGAAAATCAACCACCACCCCTCCTCCCTCTGATCCCCCTGCAGTCCCCCAACACCCCACACCTCCATGTTTAGGTACTCCCCGCCCTCATCCCCCATTAACACATGCACGCATTTACACATACACTAGCACACATACACTCACACACACACATACTGACACTCCCACATGTCCCCACCCCCATCCATACACGCACAGAATCACACACATGAATGCACATGCACACATGCGCTCCTACACCCCCAGACACACACACACTCATTTACAGACATACACGCAGACACACATTCCCCCATTCACGCACCCCCCCCATGCACGCACTCATTCACCCCACACACACCCCTACCCTTTTACCCCCCATTCCTTCTCGGACAGCACTTATCTTGTCTGTGGCAGTGTTCCGGGAGGGAACGGGCTCCCTGGATGCTGCTTTGCTGGGAGCACTTCATCTCCATACACCTCCACACCTATCATTGGAACAGAATAGGCGTGGCGGTGTCTGGGTGACATGGCGGTCAAGGTGGCGCAGCATCCACTTCCGCCACCGACCACCAGCATTGCAGCTGGTGGCTCTCATTGCGATCAATGGCAGTGAGCCACTAGGCATCATCAGCACTGGCGGACCTGGGCCGGCGGTGATCTCGGCGGTCCACTGTTTGGACCGCCGAGATCACAATGAGGGCCATAGTCTTAGCCATAACTACTTAGTGGCGACCAACAGTAGTTAATATATATATATATATATATATATATATATATATATATATATTACCTACTTACAGATATACATATTACCTACGGTAGGTCACCACTAAGTAGTTATAGTTAGGACTATGTTTCCATAGAAAAAGCATTTTTTGGCTTGCCTATATGTTTTGCACCATTTGTTGAATCTTTGTGAACTTTTTTTTTGAAAAAGTGTGCTAGTGATTCTTGCATGGAAAGTTTTTGGGGCAATCTGTCAAGTGGGGGCTGAGAAAAAGAGGGGTAAAGAAACATGTGTTTCCCATGTTAATTCCCATAGGATCTTTGAACATGACTACAGCCCGAGCCACTGGACGGAATTACACCAAATTTTAGTACACACATTGTGCTTTTGCCTATTTGGTGGAAATCCCAGTTCGTATATCTCAGACCGCAGCGCATTTGTGAATATTTTGCCAATATTTCACGGAAATTCGCAAATTTTTGTGAATGGATGTGCGAAAAGAAATTCTGACTGCAACCTGACTAGAAAATTGAGGCTGCCATTTTGTTTCATGGGACACGGTCACCAGGGGTGAAAATCCTAATTGAAAGTGGCATAAGGCGTCACGGTGAAGGTACCCTGACCCCAGGGGTGTGATATGTGTTTATGGGCTTAAAATAATTTTGCATCATCACATGCCCCTCTACTCTTCCTGCTCAGGGAGACTCATTCAGTATGCAGATAAATGCAGTGTCCTGTGTTTATGGTTGTCTGGATGGAATGTACAAAGGGAGCTGTCAACCAGCACAGACCATACATGGATTGGAGATAGGGCTGTCAGGCTCAGATGGCAGTAAGTGCAGAGAAATGCCCACTTTCTAAAAGTGGCTTTTCTAAAATAGTCATAATAAATCCAACTTCACCAGCAAGCAGGAGTTTCTATTACCATTGTGACAATACTAAACATACTAAACTTAGAAGTATATGAGTGCAGTTCTAATGCTAGTCTATGAGAGGAGCAGGACTCACAGTGGTGGAAAACAAATCAGTGGGTTTTTCACTAACAGGGTATGAAAAACACATAAGCACATGTCCTGCCTTTTACCTACATAGCACCCTGTCCTATGGGTTACCTAAGGCCTATGTTAGGGGTGACTTAAATGTAGAAAAAGAGGAGCTTAAGGCTTGGCAAGTAGTTTTAAATGCTAAGTCGAGGTGGCAGTCAAACTGCACACACAGGCCTGTCAATGGAAAGCCTGAGGCATGGTTAAGGGGCTACTTATGTGTGTGGCATAGGACCACTACTGCCACTCACTCAGACACTCACACAGCCACTTACAGATCCATTGAGAGAGTCAAGCCCTGTGGCCAACTTGCGCTGCACATGGCCAAAGACTGCGTGACACGGGGTTAGGTGGTTATAAGGGCTTGACTGCAAGCCTGGCTGCAGGCCAAGCTTGTGACCAAACCCTGCCACGCACCTCCAAAAGCCATGTATAGCGGGGGTTGAAATAACTTATAGTCATTAAAATTAAGAAAACAGAGAACTTTACTGAAAAAACAAAAGGTTACAGGGACGTTATAGTTAGATTCTTAATTTCTCATACAAACCATAGAAATTCAGCAGTTATAGTTAGGCTTCTTTCAAGTAACTTGCGCCCTAAGGTAACTATAACTTGTGCCTCCACCATGCACAGCTAATTACTCCACATATTAAATCATTGATGAGATCTTGTATGGAAAATTTGATATTATCAATGCAACATTTGCAATAAAATGATTGATAAGAAAACTGTGCATGACAAGGGCGCAAATTATAATTACCGAGGTATAGTTACTTGAAAGAACTCTAACTGTAACTGCTGAATTTCTATGGATTTGTATGAGTAAATTCAAAAACCTTAGTTTTTTCAGTAAATGTATATATATATATATATATATATATATATATGTATATATATATATATATATATATATATATAAAATCTAATGGTGGTTGCCACTAGGTAGTTATAGTTAGGACAATCTTTTTCCATAGATAGAGCATTTTTTGTTTTGCCAATAATCTTGGAGCAGCTTGATGAATCTTCATGAAAATTTCAAAACTTATACTTTGGTCAGTTCAGCTGCTGTCTTGAAAGTTTCAGTCAGGCTGATCTGTGAAGCGGGAGCCAAAATAAAGGGGGGCCCCAAAACACTTTTTCTCCATTCTGTCTCTATGAGGATTTTACATTATAGAAACGCCTACAGCCCGTACCGCTGAATGAAATTGCACCAAATTTGGCACAAAGTTAGATTAGACATTTTGTGGTTTGGTGTAAATCAGTAGTTTGGGAGTGATTTAAGGCCAAAAACTATAGACAAGTAGCTCTGTGAATTCTCTAAGGATCAATCTATCCCCATGCTGATATCTGATTGGCTGCCAAAACTTTAAAAAGGAGGTGATGGTAGCCATCTTGGAACTCAGCTTCAGCCAAGCCCCAGAAAAAAAAGCCCCAAAAAAAGAAAAGGGGCCAGGGTAGAGTAACCCTGAACCCTTAGCCCTGGTGCTGGGGTCCCTGAGGGACCCCGACAGGACTAAAAAGCATTTGTTTATTTTACAAAATTGGATTTTGTTGTTAAAAAAACATGGTCTCCCTCGCTTTCTATTTTTTTTCCCTCCGAGTTGGCCAGGTCCGGGGGCATTTGGAACTTAATAGAAGAGGGAGGCCATCACATCCCCGGGGGAATTGAAGGAAGATGAGCGCTGGCTGCCCCGGGGACCACCACCCAATGGGGCAAAATGCTCTTTTGAAGTGGGGGAGGCTTTATGGCCTCCCCCACAGCCACGGGGACCATCACTATCCAGGGAAAATAATGAAATATGAGCGGGGCCTGACCCCCAGGGAATTTAAGAAATTAGGTATGGGTGGCTTTTTGGGCCTCCACAGCCCCAGGAACCACCAGCTTCCCTGGGGCAGTTAACCAGTAGGGTGTGGGGGGCACGCAGCCCCCGTACAGCCCCAGGAATCACTACTTCCCCATGGCAAAGACAAAATAAAGAGAGTCCATTTCAGACCCCCAGGCCTCAGGGACCACCAACTCCCCGGGGCTTGTTGGAAGTTAGAAGGGGGCCACATGACCCCCCTCATGGAGCCACTGATGGCCCTGGGGGGTGCCACCCCCCAGGGCCGACTCCAGCTATGTCCCGGGGTGCCCACCTGCAGGATATAGCCAAGCCAAAGTCAAACAGGTCCCGCTGTCAAAAACCAGACCTTTCATCGATGTACCCTGCATGCATAAATGCAAGCAGGGAACAAAGATGGAAGGTTTGCATCAGCAAGCACCGAACTGCTGTTAAAACAGAGCCATGGTTGCTAAAGCACAGTGACTGTGGGGGCGGCCTTGAGCCTCCCCCTGAGGTCCCGAATAGCCCATAAAGGGCTTGTTTTCAAATTAAAAAAAAATACATGTAGGGGCCACGGGGGACCCCTTGAGGGCTCCCCCATGGTCCCAGATAGCCTATAAAGGACTAAAAAAAAACTGGTACCTTTTCTATCGGTTTTAACTATAACTACCTTGTGGCAACCGCCACTAGGTGATATATATATATATATATATATATATTCATGTTTTAATTTTGCAGCACTTTCAAATCAATAAGAAATACTGTAATATTAGAGTTGATGGTGTGCCACCGTGTCACAGGTGATGAGGAGCCGGTGAGGATACATATTTTACCTAGTGGTGATCACTAATTGGGAACTTGAACATTAGCGCCATATTGAAATAGAGTAAGTGGATAGACCTCAAACACAGGGTATTTGTACTGTATTGAGTACCGTCCTGCACTGAGAGGTGCTATATATCAGTACCCAAAGATCATCTTTAAAGCAAGTCAAAACATCAATTAAAAGTATAGGTAAAGCTGGCAGCAAGGTGCATAAGAATCCGGGGGTGCACATAACATATACCAGTGATCAATTTCTCATTGTCTATGGCAGTGCTCAGCATCCGTATTATACCCCCATGGGAATTTGGTGCCTGGTATTATAATCAGTCCTAATTCTCCTCTCCTCAGCTCCTTTTCTCTGTCACCCCCTCTTGGGTGATTTTTAACATGCCTGATGATATAATATTTGAAGCCTTCCAAAGGCATGCAATTGGATAGCTAATGTCCCTATTTTATCTGGCTCGCTTGTGCTGAAGAATCCTAATGTTCAATATGTTGATAGTGCTACCCATGCACAGCTTATTACAGTCGGCACAAATACCACGCTATCAGTGGTCGAAGTGTTTCTGTCCTGAATTACAACATGCAGGCTTCAAATGTCTGGTAAGATTTCTGGTTCAGCCCATGCTGACAAGCTTCACATTAATTGTATTTCACAAACTCCTTCATGTTGTGTGTTAACCAAGTTCCATCTCACTACCAGGATCTAGGAAAGTGCATGATAAGATATCCCCTAGAAATCTAGTTTTTTGAAGGTTATCCAGAGACCAGAGAAGTTGACATAATTTACATGCTCATCCTTTTTTAATCTGTGCCAGTTTTTCTCAAAAATCTCCTTAATGCTTGGCTGTGCCATATTGTATTCCAGTAAGATCCTCTTCACCTTACCATCCTTCTGATTTGACTATTTACTCAGTTGATACAACAGCTGATCCCTTTGCTTTTTAGTACCCCTCTCTTGCATTATCCAGGACACTGAGTGGTTCCTCATTGGGTGACCCTTAAAAACATTTTTGCAACTTCCTTTTCAAATTCAGCCTCCATTGAGCATATCCTCCTAGCTCTTAACAACTGTCCATATGATATGCTCCATTTTAGTATATCAGGATGGCCACTATTTACATGCAAAATTAAATTTGTGGCTGTGGCTTTCCTGTGTATTTTCTTTATTAACATTTCATCAAGAACATCCAACTCAATGTCCAAAAACTAACAATGGCAGTGTGTATAGCTGTGAACTGTATATTCAATCCATTGGAATTCAATATGTGCATGTAGTTGCACAATTCCACTTCATCTCCATCCCACAGAATGAACAAATCATCAATAAAACACACCCGCAGTATATCATTTTCGCTGTATTGTTCATTCGTCGTGGCAAAGGCTACCTCCTTCTTCCACCACCACATGAACAAGTTTACATAGGTGGAGGCGAAGGAGGTGCCCATCATCATGCCCTGTTGTTATAGGTAGTATTTATTATTAAAGACAAGCACATTGTAGGTAAGACAGAAATGAAACATGTCAAACAGACACAGAGATGCATGACAGATTTCAATGTATTTATTGAAATGACTGCATTATATAATAAAAGACAATAACAGTGATTATTAGGAGGATGATACATGACACAGTGAGGATTGTGACTTTAGGGGAAAAAAATAAACAGTCCTAACATCCTGAAATAAAAATGTGTCTAAGAACTCACACTTACACTTCTAGCATCTAAGTCAGCACATAGCAGTGATAGTCCTTTGTGTCCATCCCGAGCCTATTCAAGGAACCCCAACCCCATACCTGAGAGATAGGCAGGGTCTTGCCTGCTGGTCTGCTTGGCAGTCCTTCCGGGTGGCTGGAAAGACCAGGACACGATCAGCAAATCTGTGACGAAGTGGCATACAGCATAAGATGGCATCTCGGGTTGGAATGTCCACTCTAACCTCCTTTGGCCTGTGTGGTATTTTTATATCAAAACATAGGTGTTTTGAGAACAGACCTGACATGATTGTGTGTCCATGACTCTGTACGCTTGTAGTGGCAATACTAAGTAAACTATCATGGATAAATATAACAGCCTTTATAAGACCTCAGAAGAAAATGCAAGCAAAGTGTAGATAAATGTGGAACATGAACAAAATATGTTTTGTTAAGAATGGCAGATGATATGAAAATAAAACATCCCTGCTAAAAGCAAGCCATTCGAAAATATAATAAAATGTATAAAAAAAAATATTATGCATGCCTTAAAGGCACAGGCCATGAGCCTAAAGGCTAAAATATGGGTGCCCAAGATAGGAGCTAAAAGCTAACCCTATGATATCATGATCTGTGTGTGCTACTGATATATAATTGATTTGTCCCTTAAAAGGTCCTCACAGGCTTGTATTCCATCTTCATGGTTAACGTGTACAATGACACCACATCAACTGTGGTAATAACATACCCAGATTTTCAAGTAACCCCATCTAGTTTTCTTAAAAAGTCAGTGAAATTCTCAAGATAGGCTGATAAGCTAGTGTCATAAGTTTGCAATAAGAAGTCCAAATACCTTGAACTATTCTCTAGAAGGGATCCAATGGAGTGGAGAATAGGTCTATCTGGTGGTGCCTTAAGGCTTTTATGGACTTTTGGGAGGAAGTATACAGTGGCTGTCCTTGTATACTGAGTGCAAAGATAATAGTATTCGGCCCAATCTAATCGGTCTTTTTCATTGAATACTTTACATTTCAGATGGTATTCTGTCTCAAGCTGTCTCAATCTATTTCATTGGATTTCATGGGAAACATGCGCAATGAACTGTATTGTTCACCTCATTCAGATAACAAGCATGATCCATTAGAACAATGTTTCCCTTCTTGTCCAATGAATAAGGAGAGGTTCCTCCTTTGTGCAGTGATGTCACTACAATCTTTCGATGAGAAGTTGCTTTTGTTCCTGTGTGTATGCCACTTCTTGCTCAGATCATTCAAATTGTTTACCACCAGCTCATGGGATAGGGTGACCTTATTGCCCAGTGGTAGGTGAGGGCCACTTTGTACTGATATATCCGTAATAAACCACATCTCTTTCAGGGTAGTGGTGTTTGACATCACAGCTCTAGGACCTTGCCTTGTCTCCCTAATCTATTCTTTGCCCAACTTTAATGCACCCTGAGAGGCAGTACTACCACTCTGGGTCCCTCTTACTTCCAGCAGAAGAGTTACACATTCCTTAGGGACTAGTGTTAGCTCCTTGGTAAATTGTGGATCTCCAATAATTCTGAGACATCACCAATTGTGAATCTAGAGGTTTTATACATTGTACTAGTACCAATGGTTGTTCTTTTCAGTGTCATTTATTATTGTTTGCGCAGTTTAAATTTTCTAATGTATTCATACATCTCAATTCTCACCTCCATGAAATTAGGGTGTGTATCTAAATATATATATATATATATATATATATACACACATATATATATAAATATATCTAGTTATAGTTAGGTTTTGAATTTACTCGTACAAAACCTTAGAAATTCAGCAATGGGTACCTCAGCTAACTATAACTGGTGCTCCCGTAATGCACTGCTTATGATCTCACATATTACATCACTCATAACATGGTCAATGACATCACTGATGGCATCACTGATGACATATCATATGACATCACTGATGCCATCACTAATGGGTGAGTGAGTGTGTCTATGGGTGAAAGAGTGGTTGACTCATTTGCTGTATGGGAGACTGAATGGATGTTTCAGTTATTGGTAGCTGAGGTACCTAAGATTGCTGTATTCCTATGGGTTTGTATGAGTAAATTCAGAACCTAATAATAACGTCTCAGTAACCTTTGTTTTTTTAAGTGAATATATATATATATATATTGCAAATTGCAGTGTGGATCGATTTATCAGAAATGGAATTAAGTGAAGTTGATGAAAAAAATCTCTCCTCGGGGCTATGTCACTTTGAAACTAATAAGTTTGATTATGTGCAGACTAGGTTCTGTTGTTTCCATCGTATTAGAATAAACATTTATTTCACATACACACCGGAAGCCTGGAGTCTTTTTCCGAAATACGAAGAGACCTGTGTTTATATTATGTGCGAATGGCGTAGCACCATGAAGCCACCGCTGGATACACCGAATTGCAGTGTGGATATATATGTCAAACTTCTTCGCAAAAGCATAAACTTGTCCTGTCTCATAATCCCTTTTGTCTCTACTGAATTTGCATGCCTTCTTTTGTATTATAGCCTCCTCAGTCACTTTCAGTCTCTCCAACATTGATTTTGTTTAAGGACATAGGTGGTCATTATGACTTTGGCGGTCCTGACCCACCACGCTAGCAGTATCGGTAAGACTGCCGACAGCCTGGCGGGGCAGGACCGCAAAATTATGACTGCAGAAGTTCACCACCTGTACCGCCAGGGCAGTGCGATCGCCGGGCCGAAGGTTGACCACCGCCACTGCCGGCGGTGTTATGAGTATCCTTTCTACCAGGAATTCCATGGCGGCAACACCTCCACGAAATCCCTGGTGGAAAGGATACTGGCAACAGGAATTCACATTGCTTTTGCCACAACAGGACTCCCCAACCCCCCCAAGTAGGAGGTCCCGCTACCTTCCTGACCATATCAAAAGCCCCCACCCCAAACAGTGAAGCCCCCAATCCCCGTATTGACCCCCTCCCCTATCCATTCTCCCGCCGCCCCACATACACGCATTCACACAGCACACAGACACTTTCACACACATGCACGCAACACTCACAACACCCTCCCTCCATTCACACACACACACACCCCTATTCATGCACCTAACACTCAACACCCCCCACCCAACCTCCCCACTCCCCTGTAGGACGATCACCTTACCTAGTGGTCGTGGTGGTCATCCGGGAGGGAACGGGGTCCTCGGCGCTTGCTCCGCCGACAGCACCCTGCCAACACAACACTGCCATGCCGTTTTCAGTGTTGTACTACAGAAGGCGGTGTTGTGGTGATGTGGTGGTGGAGCAACCTCCACTAGACCGCGGACCGCCAGTATGGCTGCTGGCAGCTTTCCACCCAAATTGTAGTGGAAAGCGGCCAGCAGTCATAATGTGGTGGTCTTCTGGCAGGCATGACTTAGGCGGTCTACGGAATAGACCACCGAAGTCATAATGAGGGCCTTAATCTTTTCTTTATCAGCATGCTTATCTATTAATTCCCAAATGTCACCAATTTTATTAATAAGTTGCTCTCTGTCTAATGTGTATATTTGATAAGTATCTTCATGCTCCTTATCCAATCCCTTAGCGTTATGGTCCGCCCATTCCTTTAACATCTTTGTAACCCTTTGTGCTACATTATGCATGCGCCATGAATAATGTATGCAAAGAGGGTGTTACCCCATTAGGAGGCCCAAAAAATGGCACAAAGAAATATAAGAGAGTTCTTTGCATAGTTCTTTAACGGCTGCTCAGAGCAGTCATTAAAAGGAGGCACGTCATTGATTACAGTGGGCACCTATGTACTGTTCAGGGTTAGCGTCAAAATGTTAGCGCTAATCCTGAACAGTAAATCAATAGAGTGGTGGTGGGTGGGGGGCGCTAAGGGGCGCAAGGAAAGTGGCACTCCACTGGGCACAGCACCACTTTCCTTAAATCTGTCCCTAAGTTGCTCCATTTATGAGTCCAGCAACCCGTTATTTGGGCGTGGTATATAAATACATTATCGAATGCCATCGCAGCAGTTGGCCCTATTCCGGATTCGTGGCTCGGGGCTGAAATTATCCCTATCTATAAAAAAGGAGATGTGGGACTGCCCGTAAATTACCGCCCAATTAGTCTCATTGACAATCTACAAAAGATTTTCTCTAAGCAAGTCCTAGACAGGCTTATGGACTGGGTCCAAGCCAACCAGATCCTATCCCCCCTCCAGGCTGGTTTCCATTCAAGAATTAGCACTATGGACCAAGTTTTTAGATTCTTCCTGCTACTCTGGAAATACGATACTTTGGGCAAACAAAACTTGTATGTTGCTTTTGTTGACCTAAAGTCCGCTTACGATCTCGTTCCAAGAGAGAAATTGTGGGAAGTCCTAAAAAAAATTGGTGTCCCGAGGAATCTGGTGCACTTAATCCAAAGATTGCACAAAAACACCTATGCTCGAGTAAGATGGGGTAGTCAGGGGGAACTTACCGATCGTATTAATATCAGGCTGGGGGTACGCCAGGGCTGTGTCCTGGCACCCACTCTTTTTTCTTTGTTCATTAATGAGGTGGTGCAAGTTGTAACTGATTGTCAAAATGTTGCCCCTTCATTGAACAACTTAAAAGTTCCAATTCTCTTATTTGCTGATGACTCCCTCTTGATCTCGAAAACATCTATGGGCCTTCAGGTTCTCCTGGATAGGTTCAGTGTGTTCTGTGAAGACCATGGATTGGAGCTCAATTCTAGTAAAACTAAACTTATGATCTTTGGTCTTGGTTGCACCAAACGATGCAATATCTTGTATAATGAGGTTCCTCTGAGCAAGGTATGTTCTATTGATTACCTAGGGGTGAGAATCAGCAATGACATGAACTGGCAGGCCCAGGTAGGAAAAAGTTTAGCTCTTTTAGCACATAGGTCAGGGGCAATTTTGCGTTTCCAAAAGTCTAATACTGTGAAAGTTGTTTCCCCAGCTATTTAAATGTATCTAGCAAAGGCTCAGAGCGCCGCGATTTATGGAGCAGCGGTTTGGGGCTGCTCCAAAACGAGCAAGTTATCTGTGGGGAAAACAACTTTGTAAGATCGCTCTTGGCATGTCCTCATAGTACGCCCTTGGTTCCAGTGTTTTTGGACTTAGGGTTCCCCCACATTTCTGATGTAATAGCCCTAAGGCCTCTAACTTTTTGGGTTTGTATCTGGACCACCCCTGAATTAGTTATATATAAGTAGTCCTTGCAAGATTTATTGGATAGACCGAACGTACTTTCTATCCCTTGGTTCAAGTACATTTCGGAATGGTTTCACACCCTGAGACTTAGTGACTTTTGGAGCCAGCCAAATAATTTAAGAAGGGTTCACAAGGATTATTTAAAATCAGTTTACTGGTCCCATGTTAGGAAAAATTATCTGTTATGCACGTCATATGGTAGGTTGACGTCTCAATTTCTCGATTTCAAGTGGTTTCCCCACTTTGAACCCTTTCTAGATTTGATTACCGATCAACTAAGCAAAAGTTTGTATGTTCGGTTCAGGTATGGATGCCTCCCCCTGAAGTCTTTTACTAGTTCATGGTGCTCTACTCTGCTAATCGATCAATGCCCAAGTTGTAACGGCTCTGTAGAAACTGTAGTGCACTTTATGTTTATTTGTCCTGCCTATGGCCTTGTTTGGCGGAAATGGCTCCGTCCCGCTTTCAGGAATATGGGGTTGAGAACGTGCAAAGATGCCCTAAGGTTGTTGTTGAGAGACTGCTCCCCCTTCCTAATTTTTGCAGTCAGCAAGTTTCTTGCGTCCGCATGGCATATACGTACACATTTCTTAAAAAATCATAGTGATTTGCTATTAACTGAACCTTGATCTTAACTAATTTAATCTAAATTACTGTTTATATGATAGTTTCAAACTCAATTAATTTTTTATCAAATTATCGATGAGGAAGTTAAAGGTTGCTAAAATTCGACGAGTCCTCCTCATACATAACATGGGAGGCATATGTGAAGATTTATATCAACACCTTTTTGTATATTCGTAGATCTCTTATTTTATCCCTATTATTACTTTTAAACTTTTGTTATTATATATTTAGTATGTACAGATCATGGTTTTATTGTTATAAGTTATTGCTTTGATGGTTTAATTAGACCGAATAAAGCTTGAGTGACTTGACTTGAGTCCAGCTTTTCTCAATGACTGACTGTCTTCTGAGGCCTTTAATAACTAAGTGAAGACTTTGCCATCAACAAGAAGAATTCCTGACTCATACCTTATCAATGTACCCTATTCTACTTACAGAACAGAAGACTTTGCTGCATCTTCAACCAACATGGCATCAGATCTTGTTGCCATGCACTACTCTTCTGTATGAAAGGCAACTCCCCTCAAGCAATTGCATCTTTCATAAAATCTATAGCTGTTGATAGCTGAAGGGTCAAGTACTACCCGTTCACGCTAAGCTTCAAATTTGCACATCCCAGAGCGGTCTTCACTTACACCATTGCACATTGTTTCAGAAACACAGGAGTAATAACATAAGGTGCTGGAGGTGCATGCCTAAAATGGTCATCAAGGAGCAGAAGGTCTGTCCATGATTTTAGATTTCTTGTTGGCCTTTGTGTTAAACATTTGTTTTTATAAGCTTAAGGGCCACATAACTTCTCTTTTATCTTTTTAATAGTATTGACATTTTTCAGCTGACCTGTAAAATGTTTTTTTCATTTTAATTGATTGAAATAAACACACTTTGTTACACATCTGTTCTTCAGTTGCACATTTAGCGATTACTTATCTGTCATGTAATTTCTTCCACAATCAGTTCAAATGTGAATGTTATACACAAGTCAAAACCCATAATCAAACCTCAGATTTCCATGTTTATCCCAAACCCTGCACAAACACCTATGTCTGTGCTTACCATCCCCCATCCAGCTCCACCTCTATGTTGTTATCCCAACAACCATCACAGTCTGGCTGCATGCATAAAATATGAGCAGTCACAAACCAGTCCATAAAACATGTCACTGAATATGTCTGTTTGTTTGCCACTCATAAGGAGAGGAAATGATTTGAGGAGGAGAAGGAGAGAGGATCTGTTTTACACCTAATGTTATCTTGGATATGGTTTCTGAGTGGGAGCAGAATCTTGATTCTGCTACATGCTGCTTCCAAGCCTATATCAAGATCCCAGCAGCGCAATATTTCTTTCCTAGGGGGTCATTCAAGCCACCTCACCACAGTGCACACATCTTCCGCAACAGACACTGCTGGCACTCCATCCACGTGGAGGGTGTGTGTCATGTCAATGGCTGCTTTACTTTTGTATATGCAGAGCTCCCAGACAGTACACATGGCAGATACATATTCCACAGGTTACCTCTTGCCTAGCGGATGGCAGAGGGAGAATGTGGCAATATGTGGCTTCTGGGTAAATACTCAAGCACTTACGAGTCTGAAATTTTGTGTGAATATTCACAACCATTACAAATGACTAATTCTCACGGCACATACATGACTACAACAGACACTGCATGTACCATTTCATAGATTCTGAACTTTATAGATTCAAAAGGGAAATGTACAATTATTTCTTCATTTTTCTACTAGGGCAATGCTGCATATGCACTCTTTCTTCATTTTCTCACACCATACAGATATGCAATCACTGTCTCTCAGTGTAAGTACAATAGGGCACACATTCATAAATGAGCAATCACAGAGCACACTTTTGGTCTCCTAAAGTCACATTTCAGTTGTCTTGCCCATACAGTGGATGCTGTGGTACTGCGCTGAAGTTGTGTGCAAGACAATAGTAGCCAGTTGTGTCTTGCACAGCATTGTAGTACGTCAAGGCTTACAGGCACCTCTGAACCATCACCAAGGTCTGAATCCAGGGAACCAGTGAGTTGTCCCAAACAGAGGACAGGGATTGCAGGTGGGTGACCAGCTGGTTGAAACTTTTTTCTCCTGAGCAACCAGTTGTGTTACGAACTTTATGTGGTTTCCCAGTCTGTTGTCAATAAATGATTTGTGGACATTTAACACTCTGTCCATACATTCCATCCTGAGACCACTGTGTAAGCAATACATAATGTATGTAATTGACAGTTGTCAAGAATCATAAGATCGGTGGTGAAACACATTTCTTGCAAAGACAACAGAAAACGTGCCAGCACCAAATGTCACAACGATTCACATCTATCCGTAGAGTGAGTGAGGATTGGCTTTTTGTGCATGCTGGAAAGCTACCGGTATATGTGATTACAAATATAGATAAGAGGTATCATCTTTTGAATTTTGCATTGCCCAAAGTTTATTTGTGCCATTCTGTGTGGAAAAAATTAACTTTTTACAATGGCCCTTACTAACATATGTTACATAGGGGTGACACGCAGCGATGACAACTTTTTAGTCGACTCACTGTACATTTTATAGATAACTAATGATGGAAATGTTATGAATGACACTATAAATTACATTTTGAACTTAATATCAGTGCTGGAAACAGGAAAGTCCGTAGCGCAAAGATTAGGAATGTGAGCACCATGTTAACAATTAAGGTAGGAATTGAGCGCAGTTTTGCAGCAAAAAGTATAAATCTGGGCCTGGGTGAATCAAGAAAACTAGTACTCTCTTTAAATAACATGCCAAATTGGCCACAAACATGTTATATACTCCGTGTAATGTCATCTATTTACAAATGATTGAGTGGCCTAGAGACATTTTGCATTTGTTTCCGCTAAGAAAAAACTCCTTTTCCCAAAATGTAATCAAAGGGTAGTTCCTACACCCCATGAATGAAACACTCCCTTAAAGCATTATAGCTGCTGAATCTGTATATCAGCCCAGCCATACTGCTAATGGTGTTTCTGCTTCCATAAAAGGCAATATTTCTAATTTTCCTAAAGTAAGCATTGTGTATGTAGTATGTTCCTTTGCATTATTTGTTGTTTGTGTGTAAAAATAAATGGTAACAACAACTCTGTTGTATTCACGTGCTTCCAGGGTACGCAGTTTGATTTAAGAACTTATAATGTTCAACTTAACTGCATAATTGATCTAAATTGACTCTACTCATGCTGTAAAAAAAGACATGTCATTTTATATAATGTCAATTGCATAGGTCACAATGTTGTTTAATGCGTAAATGCGAGTGGACAATGTCATAATTCCAATATTCTTTCACTCAGCCTGATCTATTTGCCTTAAATAAGCAGCTGTTTAATCTGACACAGCTTCAAAATGTCATTGTAAATGACATACACAAAGCTCTTTGAGCCTGATGACCTAGGACCTAACAAGAAATCTTACAAATCCATGTCAACAGAGAGGAGAGAGAGATGCTCTTTTATGGCTGATAATGTGGAAAGTTGCAACCAGTGGTGACAAAGTTTCCCTTTGCTGTAAGTAGTAACTACCCCTGTGGGCTGTGACTGGATATAACAAGGATCCAGTCTGCTTGCTCTAAATCCCTTCGAGGAGTTTATAAAGCGTGCATGACAAGCGTTTGTGTCCAGTGGCCACAAAAACTACCCTTTATTTTACCATTGTGCACTGTACCATTGCGCTGATCATCAGTGTAATTTACTAAATGTCACCAATTGTCAAAACATGCAATTGAAGGGATACTTGGCACATTATTTTCTTAAATTTTTGCTAGACCTAGGCAAGTGGTCTGCTGCACTGTGTCATTCAGAAAAATCATCTGCAATAGACTTAGAGATGCTTTAAATAAAGCATCCAAGTCATGCACTTACTAGCTTTCTGTTCCCCAAACTGATTTTAAATCAATCGTATCTTGATGCCAATATTCATGGCTTTTAATCGCTAGTTAAGAAACACACACATTGGAGTAAATTAATTTTGTATTGGTCAGCATATTTGTCCTTGCTTTTGAAGGTGTTAATTTAAAATAATAAGGCATATGATCTGAAATATCATGCCCAGGCAAATATGGGATTGTGTATAAATATGTTTTTGAACAACCCTCTGAAGGACTCGGTCAATGTTCCCATTGTGTATAATTGAAAATGGTACATGGTGTACTAGCTCTATGCAGGTAATGATGTACATAATGATGATAACAAAACATTTCACCGTAATTGGTGGAATTCATGTACATATCTTCACTTTCAAATGCAGTATAATATTCAAGCTCAGAAAGCATTGAATAAATTGCCTTTAGATCCCAATCATCAGATACAACACCTTGTGTTATCATATTGTCCATAGCAATTTAAAAAACATATGGAATTTGAATAGCTTGATTAGGACCAAAAGTGTCATAGGGGACGTGGTACCAAATAATTTGATCAGGAACAGGCACAGCAGAAATGTTAACCAGGGACAAGTCTCTTCGCACTCAAGCCTCCGCCACCAGTTCAGCAGTGGTACATTCTTGAAGATAATGCTCATTCACGTTGGGCACCATGTTATACAGATCCCACTATAAAAATAGGACTGCGTATTAGGACAGCCTAACTTCTGAATGTAGGGACTGAGCCCTTCTATACTATTGAAAACCGCCGGCCCAACTCCTGGCGAGCTCACAGTGCCTCACTGAAACCCCTAACCCTTTTGGAATGAAAGGTGACAATGGAAACCTGAACATAACACTCTCACTCCCCAGGAAAGTTGTGGCAACTGATCTTATCCTTTTGTTGTATTACTTATACATGTCTAGGTGGAATCACAAGAGATATTCGAAAAAGAGGCATATGTATGAGAGGCATGCACTGCTGTTTTTTTTTTTTTTTTTTTTTTTCTTTTTTTTTTGTCCTCATATTCATCCCCCGTGCTTTGGTTAAGTAAAAAAAGGCAATGACACAACAAACGACAACATGCCACCAAACCTCAGTAGATCATCCCCTCTAATCTACTGATTGTACTTTCTCGTACGGGAGTCATTGATCAAAAGTTGTCACTTTCAATCGTAGCCAAAGCAGCACCTCCAGAGAACGAGGGGGAGATCTTAATCATTGGACTTTAAAATTTTTTTTTTTAAAGTATACGGAGTTTATATGACAAAAAAATAATATGTTATTGATACACATTTTCCCAATATAACCAAAAATTATCTTTTCTAGACAAGGGGCCCCATTGTTCCAATGTACAGATTCGATTTACAGCTATCTGCCAATCCAACACCCGAGGAGGCAGAGGATCAATCCATTTACGACAAATTTCTCACCTAGCTAGAAGAATTAATATGAACAGCAAATGCTCCTGCTGAACTGACAATTTCTGATAATTTGTATCCTGATCCCACACCCCAAACACCACCAATGCTGGATTTACAACTAAGTTTACATTAAAAATTACTTTAAAAATACTCTCTATGTCCCCCCAATAATTCAACAACTTAGTGCAATGCCAAAACATATGGATATCATCCGCCTTATCATCCCCGCACCTTGGACAATTTTTCTGAGATTTCCCAATAGCTGTTAATTTGGCCGGAGTCCAGTAAACCCTATGGAGTGTGAACAAATGATTTTTCTTCAGCCCTGCAGGACTAGTAGTAAGCCACAGTATTGAACAAGACTTTTGCCACAGTGTTTTAACATCTAAAGTTGGAAAAGTTGCTCCCCACTTCGACAAGGGGAGGGAAGCGCTATCATCTGATGATTCTAACAGAGCGTGGTACCACAATGCAACCTCTTTGTTGATAGCTCCCTGATTTAGCTTCCCTTCCCATATACTCCCCCCTATTTCCCCAACTCGACGGGACTTTACCCAACTAGATATTTGAAGATACTTAAATCTAGAAACTGTCCTACCAGTACCTTCCTGGAATGCGCCCCAGCTTAACACTTCATCTCCTTCCATCAACTGGCCCCATCTTTCCACCCCACTTGTTCTCAAAGGAGTTGATAGTTTGTCTATGAGGCATTCCGGAGTGCCAGGCGAATCCCAAATGGGAGCTGAGCTACAAAAATAAGGTATCTCTAACGCCCTCCGAAAATGCATCCAAACTTTACATGCATGTCTGGGGAGTTTCAAGCGAACTTTCTTGAAGTAACTGGGGTGTCCAAATTTATATAAAAAGTGATCTGCTCCTTCTTCAAGGTGAGCCGTTAATGCTCCCCAGACTGAATCGTGCTCAGTCCTTTTATTCAATAAAACTCTAATATTTTTTAGGTGAAAAGCCAAATAGTACTTAAAAAGGTCTGGAGACGCAATACCTCCCCATTCCCTTTTTCTACTCAACTTCTTCCAAGCAATCCTAACTCCCTTGGAAGCCCATACAAATGAGGATAACTCCCCTTGTAGTTCTTTAAACCAACTCTTCTCAAACTCTAATGGGATAGTGTTGAACAAAAAAGTAAATTTTGGAAGGATACACATCTTCAAAATATTAGATCTCCCAATTATCGTAAGAGGAAGAGCAGCCCACGCTTTTAACAGTTTTTTGGTTTCCCTATATACTATATCAAAGTTCAATTTAGCTACCTCGTTAAGAGCAGCTGTTAACCGAATACCCAAATATCTGATCTCTTGTTTAACTAAAGGGGAAGTATACATCAAATTCCAACACATTATTTCTGTCTTTTCTGCATTTATGCTGTACCCAGACAGTCTTCCAAATTGTTCCATCAAAGCAGTGACCTTAGGTAGAGTAGAGCTAACATCACTCGTATATATCATCAAATCATCTGCGTATAAAGCCAGTTTTTTTCCCATCCCCCAGTTCGAAATGGGATAATCTCTTTAGAAGACCGGAGTAAAGTTGCCAAGGGTTCAATGTATAAATTAAAAAGCAAAGGAGATAGGGGGCATCCCTGTCTCGTACCTCGCCAAATCCTAAATTCTTGTGTTAAATGGCCATTTACCAGAATTCTCGCTAGAGGACATCTATACAGTTCTCCTATTGCCCTGATAAAAGGGATTCCCAAGCCCGCTTTTTCCAGAACCACCTTTAGAAACAACCAATTAACACGGTCAAAGGCCTTGGCCGCATCAAAAGACAAGATCGCCAGAGGCGCCTTCTCGTGAACCGCCAAATCAATTGCAGCAAATAACTCGTGAGTTATCTCGTGAAGCTGCCTCCCCTTCATAAAGCCCTTTTGGTCCGAATGGATTAGATTGCCAGCAACTCTCCCCAGTCTCTTGGCTAAAAGTCCTGAATAAAGTTTATAGTCTACGTTCAGCAAAGAGATGGGCCTATAGGAGGAACAAGACGTGGAATCCTTACCCGGCTTTAGCAATAAGCAAATTGTCGCCTCTCTCCAGGAATTGGGAATTTGGGTCCCTTCTATCAACATAGAGTTGAATAACTCTAATAAAAAAGGGATAAGTTCCTCCCCCAAAGCCCTATATAATTCGTTAGGGAGACTATCTGGCCCCGCTGCCTTACCTTTTTTTAGTGCCTTTAGACCTTCCGCCAACTCAGCCTCATTTAACTTATCATTCAGTAGGAGCATCTTCGACTCCTCTAAAACTGGGAGATCTACATTATCTAAGAATTCTCTTACCGGCTCTTCTAAGTTAACCGAACTTTCTGAATATATCTCCTGAAAGAAAGATACGAATGCCCCCTCAATCTCCTCTTGCTCCGTACAGACCTGATTCGCAGGCTCCGATTTGACTGATAAAATGTGCCTTTTGGAAAAGTCTGACTTAACCTTCCACGCTAACAGTTTACTGCAGCCTTCTCCATAATCAAAATGAGCATATTGACTACTTTCCCATTTTAACCTACAGCGGTTTTCCAAAAAAGCATCTAGATTAGACCGGACCTTTTCCTCTTGACAAGACAGCTCCATTACTAAATCCGTTTTCCCTTCTAACTGCGCATTATACCTTGCAACCTGCAAGGTTTTCAATGACAACTCCATGTTTCCCAACTTTTCCCTCTCTTCACGATACTTATAAGCTGCAAGGTTAACTAGCCTCCCTCTTATAAAAGCCTTGAACGCATCCCAAACACACCCCAAACTTGCTGTTCCTTGATTCAACTGAAAAAATTCTCTAGTATCTTTTTTTAACACTTCTACTGATGCGTCGTCTAAAAATAGAGCACGATTAATTGTGCTCCTAATTGTCCTGTTACTCACCCTAATATCTAAATGTAGTATTACTGCAGAATGGTCTGACATGTGTGCTGTGTTGTGAGCTACCCTTCTTACCTCCGGGCATAAACTTTTATGAATTAAAAAAAAATCTATTCTAGATCTATGCCCATATTTTTTATTGTGGAATGTATATCTATCTCCTTCACCCCTTCTCCAGTGCCAGACATCTACCAAGCCTAAATCCTGCATTGCTTGCTTCACTACTGCCCTTGTTTTAGGTGAATTAACCGTACCAGATGTTGCAGGACAGATTGGAAATGTTGGAAAATAATATGAGGAGAAACAATATAAGGCTCTTGGGAGTTCCAGAGGGGTTGGAAGGGGAAAATATTAAGAGCTATGTGATTTCGCTGATTAGGGATGTCCTCCCCAGTATGGTAGGGATCAATCTGGAGGATGACATTCAGAGAGTCCATCGTGATCCTTTCAAGAAAAATCCAGGAAGGAAAAACCCCAGGAGGATTTTGATAAATTTCAACACATACTCTATTAAGGAAAGAATCTTGTCCGAAGCTCTCAAGGTTGGGGCTTTTCCCAAAGGGGAATGGTCTCTTAGGATAAGATCTGATGTGTCTAAGGCAACGTTAGATAGGCAGTGGGAGCTGGGAAGTTTTATGCGTGAGCTCCGTGAGCTAGGGGCGACGGTCCAACTAAGGTTCCCGGCAGCTCTCCGTATAATGTGGAAGAATAAAATGTACAATATGAGAGATCCTGGGGAGGTCAGTATATTTATAGAGCAGATTAAGGCGTCTCAATGAGATCTAGTGGAAAGCCCCCGTCCGGCGTGGGGTTCGAAGATAGGATAACAGGATGGTTATCCCAGTAGAAAAAGGGAGGGTTCCTCTGGGGGGGGAATGGGGTTTGGGGGGCACGTTGGTGGTGGTGGGTGTAGGGGTGGGTGACACAGGGAGTCTGGGTTTGTTTTGGGTTTGGTGGGTTGAAAGGGATAAAATAAGAAAGTCCTCATATGTTGCTAATATAGGTCGGGGGTTGCTGTTCTCCCTTTGTTTTCCTTCTCGCTATGAATGAGCATGCAGGGTATTGAAAAGTTGAGATTTATCTCATGGAATGTGAATGGGTTAAGGGTGTCTGGTAGGAGGAGAAAGATCTTTGAGTACTTACGTTTGGTTGAGGAGGAGATTATTATATTGCAGGAAACCCATCTTCACCAAACTGAATGGGAGACCTGGCTTAAACAGCTGAATTGGGTTGCGTTTAGCGTATGCTCTTCTCAAACTAGTACAATAAAAGGTGTGGCAGTTTTGATTAAGAAATCCATGAGGTTCAGGGTAGGAATAGTACATGCTGATCCTAGAGGGAGGTGGGTAGTGGTAGAGCTGGATGAGGCTCAGCCGCCTAAAGCTGAACTCTGAAAAAACGGAAGTCCTCATCCTCGGCAACACCCCGTCCGCCTGGGACGACTCCTGGTGGCCCACGGCCCTCGGCACCGCACCGACCCCCGCAGACCACGCCCGCAACCTCGGCTTCATCTTGGACCCTCTTCTCACCATGACCAAGCAAGTCAACGCCGTGTCCTCCGCCTGCTTCCTCACTCTCCGCATGCTCCGTAAGATCTTCCGCTGGATCCCCGCCGACACCAGAAAAACCGTGACCCACGCCCTCGTCACGAGCCGCCTGGACTACGGCAACACCCTCTACGCCGGGACCACAGCCAAACTCCAAAACCGCCTGCAACGCATCCAAAACGCCTCGGCCCGCCTCATCCTCGACGTACCCCGCAACAGCCACATCTCCGCACACCTGAGACACCTGCATTGGCTCCCAGTCAGCAAAAGGATCACCTTCCGTCTTCTCACCCACGCACACAAAGCCCTCCACAACAAGGGACCGGAATACCTCAACAGACGCCTCAGCTTCTACGTCCCCACCCGCCCCCTCCGCTCCGCTGGCCTCGCACTTGCTGCCGTCCCTCGCACCCGCCGCTCCACGGCGGGTGGGAGATCTTTCTCCTTCCTGGCGGCCAAGACCTGGAACTCCCTCCCACCAGCCTCAGGACCACCCAGGACCACTCCGCTTTCCGGAGACTCCTAAAGACTTGGCTGTTCGAGCAGCGATAACCCCCCCTTTCCCCCCTAGCGCCTTGAGACCCGCACGGGTGAGTAGCGCGCTTTATAAATGTTAATGATTTGATTTGATTTGATTTAGGTGGTCATTGGATTACAGTGTCGGGTTACTACGGGCCGAATATTGACGACCCATCGCCATTTCAAGACTTATTTAATATTCTACTCTCAGCTAGGTACCCAGTGGTGTTGGGTGGGGATTTTAATATACTGCTAGACCCTGTACAGGATAAGTCAACCCCTAGGGGTACGGCATGCACTGCTGTTGCATCACTTTTAGTGATGCAACAGTGCTGCAAACCTTGAATCCATATTTATGAGACCACATAAACCCACTTTGCATGGCTTTGAATGGCCCCTTGGTTTTGGAATAAGGCAAGGCAGTGCAAATCGCTACCGTGCCTCACTCTCCTTTAGGGAGGCATTCCATGGGTGTTGCAGTGGGTGCTCCAATGCAACACCCATGTATTCTGATGCATCCACTGATGTACAAGAGTCTGTATACCTGGGTATGCCCCAAAACCTTAAGCTTCTGCAAAATATCTTTATTCTTTCTAATGTTTACCTCTTTTTCTATGTGTGCTGCAATTTACAGCATAAAAAGAAAGAGGAAAAAGCCTCCCCAAATTGTTTTTTTGCAAGAAGGTGCCCTTTCACAATCAATCTTGCCTATAACGCAGGCACCCTTGCTCCAAGGTGCCTGTGTTGGCACTAGGCAGACAAAATGTTGCAGTGCAGTGGGAAAGGACAGGAATGCCCCCTGTTGCACAGATAAAGCACATTCCTGCCCTTTCCTTTTAATGTGGGGCAGCACATCAAGGTGACTTGGCAAAGTGTATAATTTAACATATAAAATGAAGCTAGGAAATGGGGAACCAACTCAGGCCCTAGAGGTCCTGGTGACATTGTTACGCTTCTTTATGTTTCTGTCTGTGTTTTTTTAATAGTTTTGTGACTTTTGTATGTTGTTTTTTGTGTTACTTTCCTCCTCCTCCTGTTCCACTTCCTTCCTTTTTTCACTGTGCTATGGCGGAAGCAGGCAGCAGCAGGGCCAATGCCACCCACACCCCATGTGGGTTCCGCCGATGTGTCGAAGTACAGCCCTACCCCATTTTCAGGAAGGCAGAGGTGGCTGCTCTTGTCTTTTTGGGTACAGTGCCATATTCCCCGCATGTTGGCAGCAGGTGGTAGGCCCAATAAGGGTTACGCCTTGGGGGAGATCCAGCTGCTGTATGGAAGATTGCAGCGATGTGTGAGCCACAACACAGGGTTGCAGCTCACATAGAAGCAGCTGATGCTCTGATGGGCCAACATTAAAGATCAGGAGCAGGACCTGCTAAGTGTTGAGGTTGCAGGACTCAATGAGTAATATTTTTCGGGTTTTCTAAAAAAAAAAATGTTTTCCAGATAGCATGCTCATACTCAGAGGTAAATTACACACACACACACACACACATATATATACATATATATATATACCTATATATTAATTACATAGTGGCAGTCGCCACTAGGTAGTTAGCACCATGTTTCCATAGACATTTTTTTTTTGACTTGCCTATATCTTTGGCACCGTTTGATGAATCTTCAAAACATTTTCCAAAAAAAGTGTCACAGTGATTCTTATTGCTTATGAAAAGTTTCAGAGTGATCTGTCAAGCAGCGACCAAGAAAAAAGGGACTCAAAAAAGTTGCATTTCCCATGCTAATTCCCATAGGTTTCTTTAGAGATGTCTAGAGCCCGAACCACTGGACGGAATTACACCTAGTTTGGCAGAAAGCTAGCTGCCGGTACGCAGATTACGCTTTCGCTTATTTGGAGTAAATCCATTTAGTAGTTTTTGTGAAATGTAAGGAAAGGCCAATTTGTGTATCTCTGGCCGCGAAGTATTCGTGAAGAAAGACGAGCTTGCGCAGGAAAATGCACAGCTCTGATTGACTGCCAACACTTCAAACCAGGAAGTATTGGTAGCCATCTTGAGACGCGGTTTCAACAGAGTCCCAGTAAAAAAGTAAAAAAATAAAAATGAAAGGGGCCTGGATAGAGAGATCCTGACCCCTTAGCTCTGGTGTGGGGGATCCCTCATAAAAATAATTTTTTTAATTTCTTTTTTTGCTGCAAATTCTGTAGATTTGCGAATTTGCAGCAAACAAAGTATAAAAAAAAACAAGTGCAAGCTACCGTACTTGTTTTTTATAGGCCCTCTGGGTGGGCCAAGTCCCAGGGGCATTAGAAACCCTGGGGACCACCACCTTCCCGGAGCTTTAATTTTTGATATGCAGGGGCCCGCGGCCACCGCTGTCCTGGGGACCGCCATCTTCCCAGGGCTTTCATTTTTATATATGCCTCCCCCCCCCCGGGACAACCACTCCCTTGAGCTTCTATTATATCACATATAGGTGGGGCCTGTGGACCCCCTGCATCCCAGGGAACACCATTCCTTGGGTCTTCATTTAACATATGTGCGGGGGTCCTATGGCCTCCCACACCATGGACACCACCACACCCCAGTGCATCTAATGAACTATATAAAGTGGGCCCATGGCCCTGCAGCACCCTGGCTCCACCACTCCTTGGGGCTTCTATTAAACTATATTAAACCAATGCCCCCCCCACCCCCCAGGAATACCACCCTCTGGGGCTTCATTTAAAATATATATGTGGGGCCAGTGACCCCTCTGTGCCCCAGGGACAACCACCCCCTGGGAAAAATAGAAAAACGGGTAAAGGTGATCCGTTTCGTCCCCCGCTGTCCTGGGGACAGTTACCTCCCCAGGGCTTTCATTTTTAGATATGGTCCCCCCAGGGACAACCACTCCCTGGAGCTTCTATTATATCACCTGAAGGGGGGGGGTCTGTGGCCTCCCACACCCTGGAACCACCGCCCCTGGGGCTTTCTAATTAACTATATGGGGGCCCATGGCCCAGCAGCACCCTGGGACCACCACCCCTTGGGGCTTCTATTAAACTATAAGCGGGGGGACGATGGCCCCCACGCCCCATGGACCATCACCCTCCGGGGATTCATTTGAAATATATCTGGAGGGGGCATGGCCCCCCTCACCCCAGGGACCACCGCCTCGTGGACAAATAGAAAACAGAGTAAAGGGTATCAGTTTCAGACCTCCATTAGCCCCATGACCCACCATACCCGGGGCTATGTAAATATTGGAGGGGGGCCACTGATGGCCTGAGGACCGCAACCCTCCGGCTTCCGCTATGTCCCAGGATGCTCACCCCCATGACATAGTTGCAAGCCACAGCAAACACTTCAGGTTTTGACAGCGGGATCTGTAAAGAAGGTCCTGCGGTCAAAATATGGAGGCCCATATATGTGAATATGGGCTGAAGTTTCATCTTGTGTGCAGAGGACAGAGATGCAATTCTTCAGCAAGCAGAGAGCTGCTGTCAAAGCACCTCCATGCTTGCTGAAGCAATGGCACTGTTGGGGAAGCCTTAAGGTGTCAGGTAGCCTGTAAAGGGCATTTTGTTGAAAAAAAAAGTTAAATAAATAAGGACGGACCACTGGGGAGGGCAAAAAAAGAAGAAGAAAAAAAAGCTGTAGCTCACTGAGCATTAGGGTTTCAAGTCCAGCTCTGGCACACCAGGACTTCCTAGGTGGCACACCTACCCCCCCACCAGGGAGACCCCTTCCCCCAGGCCTACACTAAAGTCTGGCTGGTGCAGGTTTTCTGACCCCTGCCCATCTGGCAGAGTCTGAATTCCACCCAGCTCAAAAATTGTTTCACCATCATTCCTGGGGGCTCCGACCTCAGAGCTGACCCCTGACCCTCCAGGTTCTCCACTGGGGCCCGCAGCTTCCTCTTAACCCTACGCCTGGATTTCTTTCTCCTCCACTATGGAGTGAGACTATCAGACAACAGGACTGGCAGAACACTATCACAAGCCACCTACCCAAGCCCCACAAGCAAAATGAGATCCCTCTGAGCAGCTGGTCCTATGGCACAGACTAGGCTCCCTTCCTTAGTTCCCTCATGGAACCAGACAGGCTATGAGACTGGGTCTCAGACCTCCTGAAATACAGTCCACCCCCATTCCCTCTCCTCTGAGACTGGACATGGGGTCCCAAACCCCTCCCACTACATTGGAACCTACCTGGGACACAAGCCTCTCTCACGACACCTGTTTGGGAAACACCTAGATCACTTCCTTCAGGAACACCCCCTAATGCCTCACCAGACACTCTGGCACTCAACCAGAGGTCTGCCTCCTTTGCAAGTTCCCTGGGTTCCGAAAGCTCACACACTGACAGGTGTTGATGTAACCCTGAAAAACAACAACAAAGCAGGTGCTCTCTGACAATCAGATTAAACTACCTTCAAAATTGTTTACTGTGCTACCCTTCACCCATCCATCCAGTACAATCCAGCAACCCTCCACAAACCCCTCCCATGACTGGTGGGACATGTTATTACAGCCCCTGAACTTCTTCCTGTATTCCTCAGGAGAAAAACCATACTTCTCAATCAGTGTGTCCTTCCTAGGGGGATACTCCTCCCGGTCTCTCCCTTCCAGAGCCAGTAGTACATCCCTCCATTTTTCAGGAAATAACTCTCTAGGACAGTACCCCGATCCTTCTCAGGGATCCTGGCTCTACCAGAGCCCTCTCATATTCATTCAGCCACTGACGTATGTCACCCCTTCTTGGAATCTACGTACCAGATCTGTGGGTATGTGAGAATCATCTCTGCCACTACACTCTACATAGCTGCCACCATTGGACTCCACCTGCATCACTGGTGAGTCCAGACATTTCAGACTGCGCTCAACAGCGAGTCTATCTCTGGCAAAGGCCCTCCCTGCCATCCTCTCCTGCACTAAGGTCTTTTCCACCTCAGCCCTTCTCTCCTCCACAGCCAGTCATGCTAGTTGCAACTTCAGGCCCCTCTCTTCCCGCCTATCTCTTAGCTCATCAGGCATCAAGGAATGAGAGATGACGCTGCTCCTTACACTGGACTCAGCAAGGGACTCCCTGCTCTCTAGGGATGAGGTCTGGGAGCCCTCCCATTGGGAATCCTCACTACAATCAGGATCTTCTGAGTACTCCCTAAGAACACTCTTCCCCTGGGCATATGTCACAAACCTCTCAAGGAAATTGAGAGATCTCCTCAGGTCCCCGCTTACTGGCAGTCCTCTTTCTCTACAGAACCCCTCTAAATCATCCTGCATGTCAAATGGCAGGTTCTCTAGGTTAAAACTTAGCCCCATTTTGAAAAGGTACTATAAACAAGTGTGACAACACAAATACCCAAGCGTAAGAACTGAAAATGGGAATAATGAAGGAAAATCAGGAGAAATAAAACATGTGATGGTCTAAAATACAGTTTGTGGTGCAACAATGAGTCACAATGGTATTGTGCAAGTATAATTCCTATCCACACAGCTGTCAACCAATGTTAGAAATGGGGTTTCTGGCTGGCTATGGTATGCACCTAAGCCAAGCAGAACCTACCCACTCTAGTCAGGGCAAGATAGCCCCTTCTCACCCCCTTGGTAGCTTGGCATGAGCAGCCAGGCTTAACCCTGAGGCTATGTGTAAAGTGTATGCACAACACACACAACACATCTGACGCACTAGCCCCTCCACAAAGGAAACACAACACCAAGTTACATAAAAATAAACTGTATTGTGCACAACATAATTAGGCCAAACACAACATGTCAGTAATACCCTGCTACCCAGCAGTTGTCAGAACATTACACAATAGTTACTCTGTAGAAACAAGCAGTAGTCACACATAACACACAGGTTACTTATTATTCTGCAACATAAGCAGTAGTCAGAAATCACATTGCCAAAGAAATGCACTTGTCATAAAAGTATCATAAACGCCTATACCAAGAGCATTAGAAAACATATGGCATGTCATAAAAAAATAACAGTCTGTCATGCCCATAAAAGGAACGTCAACATATATATGTAGCACATCATAAAATAAACAGGTTAGCATACAAGTCAATAATGTCTATACCAGAACATTCAAAAACCATATGTCCCTAAAGAGTACCTATTTTCATGATGAAAAGACACCTCCAGTGCCAAGAAGCATATAAGGGGGCCCCCGGCCCTCCTCTGTCCAAAACGGGGGCCTTAGGCTGATATTAGAGGGGAGGGGGGCGGCACGCACCCCCTCCTGTTTTTATATCGGGCCCCTCCTGGGACCTGTGATATCTGGGGGACCCCACGGACCACGACTAGCCCTCCTGGGGGGGGCAATGCAAGTGCACAACACAACAAGGAGTCCTTGTGGTGGAGGGGGGGCTCCTGCAAGGCTTCTGCCCTGCCCGCGGTCTCTTAGGGCCAAAATCAGGATTCCATTGGGGCAGGGGGAGCCTCCGATGAGGCTTCCTTCCCCCTGCCCCCCACCAACACAGCTAGGTGCCTGGTGGGGCGGGAAGTCTCCGATGAGGCTTCTTTTCCCCTCCCGGCTTCAACACAACAGGAAACAGCCATCCTGGGCCTCAGCAGAGGGCAGGCACCAGAGTGGGTGTCTGCTTGTTCCCCAGGGGGGCTCCTCGGAGCGTGCTTCATCCTGGGGGCACGATAGGAGTGCACTCACTCCATTCCTCACTTTGGTGGTGCCCCGGGGGTCCCAGGAGCAGCGCATCTCCGGGGTGCTTAAACTTCAAAACGCCCGGGTCATGGCAGTGATTCTTGGAATCGGTAAAGCACTTTTAGGTGCAGTGGGGCAATTAGAAGTGCCTGGGTTGCACAGTGATCCTCCTTCACAGCAACGCGCTCCCAAAGCGCACAAGGAAAACCACACGCTCTTTAAGATAATTAAGCAGAACGCTACACGCTATATGATGAAATGGAGCACTCCTCATGTTTTATGCAGTTCAAGGGGTCAGGGGTCAGGGGCCACAACACCCTGACCCTGGGGACAAGTACTATGGAGCACAGGATGGCAGGGCCCAGCAGCATGCCAGCACAAGGTGAATGCAGGCAGTAGGCAGGTCTTCCAAATGACCAAGCATGTCACAGGTCAGCACAGAAGCAGCAGTCCCAGGCGGTTCCTGGTGAGTCCCTCCAGCAGCATTCTTTGTCCAGTTCCAAAATGTCTCCAAGTGTTCCCCAATTGTGGAGAAAATCCCCCCTGTACTCACACTCAGTTTTGCAGTGTGGTAACAAAGAAGAGGAGAGGGGGTTCCAACAAGTTACAACTCGTTTTGGGAGTGCCCCCTCTCTCCCTCTCCCCCTCTCTCCTCCAGCACAGGCTCCAAACACTAGTTGGGGGTAAACAACCCTTTTGTATGAGGCCAGGGCACAGCCTTTACAGATGCAGGTGTGCTTGTCTCCCCCTTCTCTCAGTCCAGGAAGACTATTCAAAATGCAGATTGCACCTATGTGACACCTCCACCCTCCCTGTGTACAGATTGAAAAGTATGCACAAAGCCCAACTGTCACTCTGCCCAGATGTGGATTGGAGGCAAGCTGAAAAACAGTCATAAACACAGCAAAATGCTCACTTTCTAGAAGAAGCATTTCTTTAATAGTAATAAAAATCCACTTGCACCAGTAAGCAGCATTTCTCACTCCCATTACAACCATACCAAACATGCCTACGCTACCCCTCACAAATCAGACAATACCCCCTACATATAAGGCAGCACATTTACATTGTAATCCTATATGAAGGTAGCACTCACAGCAGTGATAAACCAACTTAGGCTGTTTATCACTACCAGGACAGGCCTTGCAACAAGGCCATGTCCTGCCTTCAACATACATAGCACCCTGCCCATGGGGCTAGCAGGGCCTACCTTACGGGTGACTTACACATAGTAAAAAGGGAGTTCTGGGCCTGGCGGTAAATTAACATGCCAGGTCCCTGTTGCAGTAAACTGTGCACCCAGGCCCTGTGCTAGCAAGCCTGAGACAGGTTTGAAAGGCTACTTCAGTGGGTGGCGCAAGCAGTGCTGCATTTAAATTACAGGCCCACAACAAGTTTGGAAGGGAGAGCACCTGCACTTTAGCACTGATCAGCAGTGAGAAAGTGCCCAGAGTCATAGAGCCAACAACAGGAGGTCAGAAGAAATAGGAGGAAGGAGGCAAAAAGTCAGGGGATGAACCTGCCACAAGGGCCAGGTCCAACACACTGTGAGAGTTTATCCCCTGAGTATATTCCTGTAATGTCCTGTGATACCACCCCTGAGACTGTGATTGTTAATGTATTATAAATCAATAAAATAGATTAAAAAAAAAAAGTTTGGCGTAGGCCACCACCAGAATGTGGGCCATTAGGGGGTTCATTCACCAACGGTGCATCTAGCCCACAATGGGAGGGCAGCCATAGCTGGGCCTCTGAGATCTTCTGGGGTCAGCATCGTAGGTCCTCCCAACTCTTGCAACAGTGGGCACTCCATCGACTGTGGACCCCTAAGGGCAGCACCTTCTTGGTATTGGCTCTCCAAATCCCTTTCGTTTGATGGGCATTGACCAGCATGGATGCAAAAGACAAGAGAAGGAATTATGTCCACAAGTACCATCCTAAATGACTGAGTCACATATATATCAGTGCACAAAGCTAAGACTGTTCTTATTTTGCTCAAACTGCCCAAGTGTCACACATACTATCCATTGAATACAGGGACAAGATTACAAACACTTCCCAATCTGCTGACCAACCCACCACCCTGCTTAGGCCCTCCACTGACTAGGTAGGTCAACTGACCTCTAGTGGGACATGCTCTAACAATCTGATGGAGATCTGAGACTCCTTAGGCATGAATGTATTTAAATAAATCACACCCTATGAGATTGATTCTCTTCATACAGTTCGCATAGGCCACTGCCACACATGAGTAACAATGAGGGGAGTGGCATGGTGAGTACAGAAAGTGTCTACCCTTTCCATGTGTGGACATATGGACTTACAAATGCATATTCATGCCACCTCAGGGGTGGGGTTCTGTGTCATCTACTTGTGCCACAGAATATGCTTTTGGGCATATGTGTCCATCCTGCAGAGATGGCATCCAACAAACAAAGGCATGCATTGTCCATTTACTGTCATTTGACTAAGCTACTGAATCACACATCATGGCCTCCCAGGAATCAACACACTGTCTGCACTGTGGGAATATAATTTATGAAATAAGCCTGCACAGGCTTATTTGACCTGAGTGAAGGTGACAACAGGGCTGTGTGAGTAAGGGACATGTCAGGGGACATATATACACTTTGACAAAGATGCCAAGTGCAGATTTGTCATAGATCATCAACTCTCCCCTAAAAAAATGTTCATACTCATATGGGGAAGGGCCTCAATAAGCTGAAAATTAGCACAAAGCCTTGATTTAGCCAAATGACAGGATCAACTGGGACACAGTGAGTGGGCACAGTACCACGGTTGCATAGCAAAAGTGACTCAACACCAGCCTAGACTTGGACCCATACTAGGAGATATATTTGACAGTCCCAGGGCTCAGCAGGATGAGCAGGCAGAACCAACATGACATTCCATTGCCATCACTTCCATAGATGACAGTACATCATGTAGCCAACAGCAATTCGGCAGGTGATGTGTGTGTGGCAACCTGAAGGGCAGTGTATGCCTTCAAAACAACATTGTGCAAGGCCAGATGTGGTTTGAAATCTCACTGGCAACATACACATAGTTAACTTTACACACACCTCAAACATACAACAGGCATACACAGCTCATGCTGTCATACAACTACCTGTTGTCTCACATTGACAACATCTATGTGTTCAGAAATCTATGGAGATGGCTGTGATGCCACCTCACCCAGTTTTGTGCATCCAACATAAGGTAGATCAGGGTACACTCAAAACACAGGCAACAATGTATTAGGACATCCGGCACTGAACACAGATACATGCACATTGACTCTCCCATTGACCCCACACCGACTGCACCTCCATGGCCTTGACTTTACATTCTGGCCCACATAGACACCATGTAGCCTGTCAGGAGGTAATATATTGTGAAGTACAGGAAACTAAATGTGGACTGGAGACACTTGCCTGCTCCTCTGGTGCACCATAAAGCTATACATACAGGGGTAGGAGCTCTGTGACCAGTCTCTCTAGCTCCTCTGGGGCCCTAACACCTGCTGGACGTGGCATGACAGCAAGATAAGTTACACAGCAGCTCAGATAGTGGAGGTCTTGCTGGCAACAGTGTCAGGAGTCAAGTGAGGGATTTTGCAGAACATGGTGGCCACATCTGCCACATACGTGGCCGTCACCACCAGAAGACATATTAATTAGCATGCAACCGCGACTGGCAACAAAGTTGGCCTATGGCTGTGTCCATTGCAGTTGCAACTGCCTACCGCCATGACGACTACCACCGGTGGTCACTGGCAGTTTCTAACGTCCAGTGGAGTAGGTCAGGCATCCAGAGGCCTAAAATGTGTTTAATGCCAACGTACAAAAGCTTCAAAACTCAGAAAATGTTGTTTTTCCAGTGATAAGTGCCTGTCTTGTCCTGTCATGTAGCTCCTACTACTCAGACATCATTTTTGTACATTGTTAGGCACATATGGCAATTTGCTTTGCGGCACAGTCCCCTCCTGACAAAGGTAATTTGAAAGTTTGGGACATCAATTCACAGTCTCAGTGGCAAGTTTCATGCACATTTTGTTGATGACCAGATAGATAATGTGTACACATGTGCTGCAAAGCAAGGGGGTAACGTTTTTTCTGTTTGATTAACAGTTGTGCTGTACACTGTGTATCGTGTCCTCAACTTATGACATGCCTTGTCACAGTTTTTCATTGACATGCATAATGTATGTTGGAGGTGATACATTGAATGATGGCCAAAATATTTTGTTGTGTACATAGGTACCCAGGGAGTGGGAGGTTCAGACAACCTCCTGTCTATCATCCAATGGCAGACCTTAAGACCATGGAAGAACGCCACAACATCCAGGTCTACCTTCTGAATCAGCAAACAATCATGGATCTTTGTGGAGCCAGATCTGATGCCATTTATCATTCAAATAACATTTCACCCATTGCACAAGTCATGGCAGTGTTGCACTTCCTGGCCACAGGGTCCTTCCACAATACTGTGGCCCTATTTGCAGGGATGTCTCAGCCAATTTTCAGTCTTGATTTGAAGGATGTACTCTCAGCAATGTTGAAAGACCTGGACAGCTACATCTGGTTTCCTCAATGTGAGGATTTAGCCTATATGAAGGCTGAGTCTTATGGTTTGGCACACATCGTACATGTGGTGGGAACCATTGATGGTACACATGTTGCCTTGGTCCCACCGCATGGCAATGAACAAGTGTACCGCAACAGAAAGAGCTTCCATTCCATCAATGTCCAAGTTGTTTGTTTGGCGGGCCTCTACATTTCACAGGTCTGTGCCCATTATCTGGGGTCAGTCCATGATGCCTTCATTATGATGAATAGCATGATCCCCCAGCAGATGTCACAACAGTACCCAGAGAGGACCTTGCTGGTTGGTAAGCCACTTATGTCCTGTTTGTTTGTGTGCAATGTCTGCTGCAAACATAGTGATGAGATGGGCTCATAGGTGCATATATGTCCCGTTCCATATTAGGGGACTCTGCATACCCAAACTGTCCATGGTTGTTGACGCTGGTGAGGAACCCAACTACGCCAGGGGAAGTCTGCTTCAACGATGCCCATGGAAGAACACAGCATGTTGTGGAGCTCGATTTTGTGCTACTGAAGGCCAGGTCTAGGTGTCTTGAAAAGATAGGTGGAGCCCTCCTCTACTCAACTGAAAACGTTAGTAAGGTAATTGAGGCCTGCTGCATGCTTCACAACATTGCCCTGTGGAAGGATATCCCATACATTCCAGATGAGGGGGAGGTAACAGTGCCACCAGGAGACGTGGCTGTCGCAAAGCTCAGGGGGAGGGGGAAGGGGAAATGGGTTGGGGACGAGGGGCTGAGAGGGAATAACAAATATATATTTTTTTAAAACATACTTCTTTCCATCACCACCGCCACCTGTGCCCTCGATCATCTTCCAGTGTCCCAGCATTCACTGCTGAGAAACGATCACAGGCTCCCCAGCAATCCTGCTACTGCTTACATGCTATACACTGCTGCTCAGACACAAGTCTGGGGTCTGTACAGTTTCTTCAACCCAACTGTGTACGCAGCCGGGTTGGAGAAACCTAAGTGCTCATGCGTATTTGGCCAGAATCAGACGGGTGGGCAAACACACATGTGCACTTAGTGTACTCTCCCCTCCTTCCCCCTTCTGCCTCCCATGGTCCAGCCCCACCCCTCCCTGCACTGCTGTGCCAGAGGTAGAAAAATAATATTATAGAAAACTATTGTTTTATTTTCTGCTTCTGGCACAGCCAGTGGGGCGACGCTCCTGCGCCATAGCGAAGGAGCTGCCCCTGGCCACCGAATGAGAATCCTGAAATGCCAAGTGAGGATGACAGTGATAAAGAGAAAGGTGAAGACTTGTGGGCAGATCTCCTCAATCGCTACTTTACTTGAGTATATGTATGTAATGTTATGTGATTACTGTGACTATGGGGGTCATTACAACATTGGCGGTAAAAGCCGCTTACCGCACCGCAGAAGATCGGCAACACACCGCCGCGGAATTCCGCCACAGCTATTATGACCGACAGCTCGGAATCCGCCACAATTTAGACACCCACACAAGTCCGCCACACAAAAGGTCAGTGATAAACTGGCGATAACCAAACCAACACTGCCACGCCAACAGGAATACGCCCACCCTTTCGTGACCCAGGAATCAACACGTGGGTCTTTCAACCACGGTATTCCATTGGCGGTACACATCGCCACGCTCAAAATACACACACATATACAAAACACTACCACATTGGACAATTCCAAATACACACATCTGATACACATACACACACCACTCCCACACACTCAATACAATATAAAACACACACCCACATCAACCACAAACTCCTACGACCACAATTGCGATTGAAGGCTGGAGAAAGACACCACCATCTACAAACTAGCATCCACAGGCACTCAACACCATCATTCACACAACATCCATGCACAAAACACCACACACCCCTAAACATCACCCCACACATCACAACACACACCACCACACACATCACCCACACCACCCCATGGCACCGCAAAGACACCCCAGGTTTTCTGAGGAGGAGCTCAGGGTCATGGTGGAGGAAATCATCCGGGTAGAGCCACAGCTATTCAGATCACAGGTGCAGCACACCACCATAGCTAGGAAGATGGAGCTATGACGCAGAATTGTGGACAGGATCAACGCAGTAGGACAGCATCCAAGAACATGGGATGACATCAGGAAGAGGTGGAACGACCTACAGGGGAAAGTGCGTTCCGTGGTCTCAAGACACCACATTGCAGTTCAGAGGACTGGCGGTGAACCCTCCCCCAGAACTAACAACATGGGAGGAGCAGGTCTTGGCTATACTGCATCCTGAGGGCCTCGCAGGAGTAGCTAGAGGAATGGACTCTGGTAAGTCAAATCATTACTACTTTCACCCCCCCACCTGCATGCCACACATACCCCCACCCTCACCCCCATCACTCCAACTCCTCACAGATGTCCCACTATCACAAACCACCCATCCGAACCCCAAGCCCTGCATGCAACACCAAAGCATGGACACCCATTACCAATGCATGGCCACTGCACATACCCACACACCCCCTAAACAATTATCACACAAGGTCCCATACAAGAATGCAAGCACTGGGGTACAGGGTCACCCACCCATTGCACACCATTGTACACACAGATGCAATAATCATGCCTTTACACCCCTGCAGGACCCCTACCTAACGTCACCGGACAGGAGGGTCCAGACATGTCCACTCCACCCACAGAAGAGGCCCACAGCAGCTCTGTCCAACTGGATCAAGATCATCAGCCCGGCCCATCTGGGTCCTCGGGACAGTCGGTTCCCCTTACACAGTCACAGGCCACTACAGAGCTTTCCCCCTCTGGAAACATCAGCACAGCACCCACCCAACGGGCCCATACCTCTGTCCCCAGGACACGTCAAGCAGCAGTGTGTCCACCACTACAGGGAACCCAGGCTAACCCACCAGCTCAACAACAACAGGGACCTGGGGGCAGTGGTAGTGGGCACACGGTTCAGGAGACAGAGGCCCAGGAACACAGGGGAACAGAGAGTGCTGCTGTGCGACAGGGGGAGGACAGGGCCAGGGAATCCACTCTCCACGAGGCCCTCTCCAACATCATGGGAGCCAACCACCATTCCCAGGAGACGATGACAACAGTACTGGGCAAGTTTCAGGAGACCCGTCGGCTGCAGGAGGAACAGTATTTGGGGTTCAGGGAGGAACTCAAATCCATCAATACCACCCTGGGCACCATTGTAGGGGTGTTGAAGGAACTCGTCAACACCAGGAGGGACACTGTGGCACAACAAGGGACCCCTGACACTAGCCTGGACGATGAACTGCCCACCACCTCCGCCAGCGCTAGTGGACAGGAGGCACTGCCACAGGACCACAACACCAGCACCCCACCCCCTGCAGATGGAGAACCACCCCGCAAACGGTCCCTGAGATCCAGGACAAAGACAGAGAACAATGCCAAGACCCTCGCCAAGAAATTAGACCACCCTGATTGTCATCCTTCTGTCCCACTTTGTCACCCTGTCCATCCTTAAACTGCCCCAGCTCCACTTCCTATGCCCCTTTGGGCAATGCACCTGTGAGACTAAGAGACTGGACTCTGCCATGGACATTCCTCCACCATCACCCCTGACCATTTTAAAACACCCTCAAATATTTAGCACTTAAATAAACACCCTTAAATCACAAAACAATCTGGAGTCAGTCTGTGCTTTCGAAAATATGTATTTGCAATAACTGTGGAAAAATGCTATATCCAATGTATTGTCAACATATCTATGCCACACAGCTCTAGTCCATGCGGAAACAAAGCAGATATCACACAGTGGGACCCACATCTGTGAGATTGAAAGGGAAAGTGACAACTCAGGGTCCATACACTGGGTGAAAGTGACAGACAGATGAGAGGTAGAAGAATTATATCAGATGTAGCAGGCAGTGATGTCTTCTTACCTGTGTCTCACTGGAAGTATTGATGAATCACTGTGTTTCTGTTGTCTATGTCCTCTTCTACTGATTTCTCGTCTTCACTGTCCACAGGCTCCACAGCTGCCACAAGACCTCCATCTGGACCATCCTCCTGCAGAAAAGGCACCTGTCGTCGCAAAGCCAATTTGTGAAGCATACAGCAGGCCACGATGATCTGGCACACCTTCCTTGGTGAGTAGAATAGGGAACCACCTGTCATATGGAGGCACTGGAACCTGGCCTTCAGGAGGCCGAAGGTTCTTTCTATAATCCTCCTAGTTCACCCATGTGCCTCATTGTAGCGTTCCTCTGCCCGTGTCCTGGGATTCCTCACTGGGGTCAGTAGCCATGACAGGTTGGGGTAACCAGAGTCACCTGCAAATGTCGAGGGACAACTGTTAGACACACACTAACTCTTAGGGACATCCCCAGACACAGACACCTAGTCACACTGTATAGGGTCCATGTCCTCACCTATAAGCCACAAACGGTGCCTCTGGAGTTGCCCCATCAAATAAGGGATGCTGCTATTCCTCAAAATGTAAGCGTCATGCACTGAGCCAGGAAACTTGGCATTCACATGGGAGATGTACTGGTCGGCCAAACACACCATCTGCACATTCATCGAATTGTAACTCTTCCGGTTTCTGTACACCTGTTCACTCCTGCGGGGGGACCAAGGCCACAAGTGTCCCATTAATGGCACCTATGATGTTGGGGATATGTCCCAGGGCATAGAAGTCACCTTTCACTGTAGGCAAATCCTCCACCTGAGGGAACACGATGTAGCTGCGCATGTGTTTCAGCAGGGCAGACAACACTCTGGACAACACGTTGGAGAACATAGGCTGGGACATCCCTGATGCTATGGCCACTGTAGTTTGAAAAGACTCACTTGCCAGGAAATGGAGTACTGACAGGTCCTGCACTAGAGGGGGGATTCCTGTGGGATGGTGGATAGCTGACATCAGGTCTGGCTCCAACTGGGCACACAGTTCCAGGATTGTGGTATGATCAAGTCTGTAGGTGACAATTATATGTCGCTCCTCCATTGTCGACAGGTCCACCAGCAGTCTGTACACCGGAGGATGCCGCCATCTCCTCACCTGCCCCAGCGGACGTGCTCTATGGATGAGAACAGCGAGCAGAGAGTCAACCAACACTGAGGTACGTAAACACAATTTTATTCCACAATTTTTTAAAACCGCTATGTGCCTGTATTAGTGTGTATGCAAGGCCTAGATAGGTGTGATGCAGTTAAACGTAATGCCATGTGGCCCCCTGAAATGGCGGCTGCCTGACCTGTAATGTGGGACAAGGGGCTATGAGGTAACTGCACTGGCGTAGTACACCGTCTCGGTAGGCGGTCGAAGACCGTGGCGCAATCCTGCATTGGTTAACATTGGACCCTATGGGTCCCAGGAGCCAATGATGATGTACACCGGCGGTGACGGTACGCACCACCGCGGACGTCAGCGCCATTTTCTCTCTATTCACTCACTTGATAACTGATCTTCGACAGGAGAGGGCCTACACTGCAAGTGCTGCTGTGACCTCAGTCTGGAAGAGACAATGGCTGATGTGGCTGGGTAAAGGGCCCCTGCCTTCAGCACGGAGGAGTTGGAGAAACTAGTGGATGGGGTCCTACCCCAGTACACGCTACTATACGGTCCTCCAAACAGGTAAGTACATTGTGAGCATGCCGAATGGGCAATGCCTGTGTGGAGTGGTGTGGATGAAAGATAGGGGGGGGAATGAGGCGTGTATGAAACAATGGTGAGTGCATGTGCGTCATGGCAAGGGTAGAGATGCGGGCCAATGACTGTGACGGTGCGGACGGTTATATCTTCTTCTTTTCCCCTGTACTATTCCTGTAGGTCAGCACCCACCAGAAGAAGGATATTTGGCATGCCATCACCAAGGAAGTCCGGACCCTGGGGGTCCACCACAGATGGAGCACCCACTACCGGAAAAGATGGGAGGACATTCGTCTCTGGAGCAAGAAGACGGCGGAGGCCCAGCTGGGGATGGCCTCCCAATGTGGGAGGGGTGCCCATCGCACCATGACCCCCCTGATGTTCCGGATCCTGGCGGTGGCGTATCTGGTGTTGGATCGGCGCTTGAGGGCATCACAGCAGCCACAAGGGGGTGAGTCCACTCTCATTCTGCTGATTCAGCATGCATTGGAGGTGTCTGGGTGGGGGAGGTGGGCTGTGAGTTCCCCTAGGCCAGGGCGAGTTTAGTAGGCAAGGTCCATTCATAAGGCAGGCCATGTGGCACCCCACCCCACCTGTGTTCAGAGCCAACTACACCTAGTCAGGCTCCTGTGACTTCCATGTGTGCAGCAATCGGGCATAGGCCTTGTACCCCATGTCCCTGTGAATAATTAGGAAACTCAAAGTGCATGGCGTAGTGCAGGGGGCTTCTGTGTCTGTAGTGTCCGCCAACTGAAGCAGTATTGCATGTACTCAACATGTCTTTCTTCTGTCTTCCCCCCCCTTTATGTGGTCTCCCTGTTCTTGTGTGCATTAGCATCATCAGGCGGAGGAGCAGTGGCACCGAAGGCAGGCGGGAGCTGAATCCCACATGGCCCTGGAGGGTGACACAACGAAGTCAGAAGCCACCAGTGGGATGGAGGGTGAGGGGAGCTCCACTGCAGGGACAGGAGCTGAGACCAGCTCTGTGCCCACCACATCTACGGGTACAGCCGCCACCCCCCTACCAGCACCGCCCTCCCAGAAGCCCCTCAGTGTGTGCCCCGTGGCCGATCACCCAGGAGGGTGGGCATCTCCTTCGCCCCAGGCACCCCAGCCCCTGCCCCAGTCAGCCCTGCTGCCCTCAATGAGGAGGCCATTGACCTCCTCAGGTCCCTTACTGTTGGGAAGTCTACCATTTTGAATGCCATCCAGGGTGTAGAGAGGCAGTTGCAACAGACCAATGCATTCCTAGAGGGCATTCATTCTGGTCAGGCAGCCCAACAGTGAGCTTTTCAGACTCTGGCCTCAGCACTGATGGCAGCCATTGTCCCTGTGTCCAGCCTCCCCCCTCCAACTTCCTCCACCCACACCCAAACACCTGTACCTCAACCTATCCCAAGCACACCATCAGACCAGCATGCACACACCTCAATACACAAGGGAAGCTCAGGCAAACATAAGGACCACACATCCCACAGGCACTCACACAAGTATCATACCCATGCACACATACCAACATCCACTGCCTCCACTGTGTCCCCCTCCTCCTCATCTCCCTCCTCCCTCCCTGTCTCATCTCCATTCACACCTGCATGCACTACATCTTCAGCCACTATGTCCATCACCAGCACACCCATCACCACACCCCGCTCACTTCCACTCACCACCCCCACCACCATTTACACATCCCCTGTGTCCTCTCCCAGTGTCTGTGAGCCCACCTCCCAAGGTACACAAACGCAGCCACACACCCACCCAACAGCCATCCACCTCACGACAGCCTCCAGCCCATGCACCTTCACCCAAAGTCAGCAAACGTACACCTCCTACAACCACTACCTCTTCCTCCACTCCCAAACCCCCTCCATCTACCCATCCCAGAGTGTCCAAAAAACTTTTCCTGTCCAACCTTGACCTCTTTCCCTCACCTCCCCCACCCCTTCAGTCCCCTAGGGCCCGCCTTTCCAGGTCCCAACCCAGCACCTCAGCCACAACATCTGCAGGAACAGTGGTGCCAGGAGTAACCGGCTTCTGGAGTGCGCCAAGCAGCAGAGCAGCCAGTGTGCCAAGGAGCCAGACCACGGACAGTCCCCCACCTCAAAAGCATAAAAAGTTGGTCACTGCCCGGCAGGAGAGAGGCAAAACATCTACCACCAAAGCCTCTCCCAGGAGTACAGTTGGGAGTGGGAAGACAGCTGTGCCACCATACAAGTTGGGTAAGGGGCACAGAAAAACAGGCAAGTCGATGAAAACCTGCACGGCGGACAAGACCACCACAAGCACCGCTGCCAAGGACACCGCCGCCACCAGCACTGCTGCCAAGGACACCGCTGCCACCAGCACTGCTGCCAAGGACACCGCCGCCATAAGCACCGCTTCACAAGACACTGCCGCCACCAGCACCGCTGCCAAGGACACCGCCGCCACAAGCACCGCTTCACAAGACACCGCCGCCACCAGCACCGCTGCCAAGGACACCGCCGCCACCAGCACCGCTTCACAGGACATTGCCGCCACCAGCACCGCAGGCCAATGAGCGGCAAAAGCTCTGACGCTACTGAGGCCGCCACCAGCAGGATGAAGCACTCTGGGCACAAAGCCCCATCCAGAACCAGTGGAGAAAGGCATCCACTACCTCAGTCCTTGGCAGGATGAAGCACTCTGGGCACAAAGCCCCCTCCAGAACCAGTGGAGTACCACATCCACTACCTCAGTCCTTGGCAGGATGAAGCATTCTGGGCACAAAGCCCCCTCTAGAATCAGTGGAGAAAGGCATCCACTACCTCAGTCCTTGGCAGGATGAAGCACTCTGGGCACAAAGCCCCCTCCAGAACCAGTGGAGTATCACATCCACTACCTCAGTCCTTGGCAGGATGAAGCACTCTGGGCACAAAGCCCCCTCCAGAACCAATGGAGAAAGGCATCCACTACCTCAGTCCTTGGCAGGATGAAGCACTCTGGGCACACAGCCCCCTCCAGAACCAGTGGAGAAAGGAATCTACTACCTCAGTCCTTGGCAGGATGAAGCACTCTGGGCAAAAAGCCCCCTCCAGATCCAGTGGAGAAAGGCATCCACTACCTCAGTCCTTGGCAGGATGAAGCACCCTGGGCACAAAGCCCCCTCCAGAACCAGTGGAGACTGTTATCCAATTGAGAGACTGTGAATTTGCACTCCCCAGGATGCAGAAGTGGGCAAACCACCCACTTGAGAGACTGTGGCTTTGCACTCCCAAGGATAAAGCAGTGGGCAAACCACCCACTTGAGAGACTTGTGAGACTGTGGCTTTGCACTCCCCAGGATAAAGCAGTGGGCAAACCACCCACTGTAAAGACTTGTGAGACTGTGGCTTTGCACTCCCAGGATAAAGCAGTGGGCAAACCACCCACTGGAAAGACTTGTGAGACTGTGGCTTTGCACTTCCTAGGATCTGGCGTTGTGCACTCATCCGGCTGAGGTGCCCCCCTTTCCCTTCCCCCTGAGGTAACTGTTCTATTTCTATCTGATGCCCCAGCAGTGTTCTCTCCGTTTTGATCGGGTATCTTGTGTGGGCCTCGCCCATACATTTTGGGCCCAGTGGTTCACGGACTTTAATGGTGGAATACCTTGGACTTGTATTCTTGGTGTATATATTTGTTTATAGTGTATATATATATATTTTTGGTTACTGTATTTTAATAGATTACAAATGTTCAACTCATTTCCTTTTGTCCTTGCGTTCTTCCAGGGGGGTTTCGGGGGTGTAAATGTAATGTTTCAGCATGTATTGGTGTGTGTGTTGTTGTGGGTGAGGGTGGGAGTGGGGGTGTTGCGTGTTGCGTGTGTGTGTCACTCTTTTTTCCCTCCCCCCTCCCCTGTGTCATAGGTGCAGTACTCACTGTGGTCTTCGCCACCGTTTGATGTTCCTGGTAGAGGAGCAGGAAGACAAAGGCTGGGAAAATCTGGAGTTCGGGTTCCATGGCATCCTGGTTCCTCGTGGGCTGTGTAGAGGTGAGCGTTTTCCCTTCCAAGTCCTGTTTCCGCCGTGTTTTTGTTTGTGGTGAATCCGCCCCGGAAAAGGTGGCGGATTGGACTGTTGTAATACTGTGGGTGGTACATTGGGTTCCGCCTGTCTGTTGGCGGTTACCGCCGTGGTATTTGTTTGTACCGCCGTGGCGGTTTGAGTGTTAAAGTATCTGTCTACGTTGGCAGTTTTCGCCATGGTCGTGATTCCATTTTTTCTACCGCCGGCCTGTTGGCGCTTTTACCGCCGCTTTAACACCGACCGCCAGCGTTGTAATGAGGGCCTATATGAGGAACTGCAGTTTTCAGGGTGTGTTGAGCAGGGTGTTTTTTTCCAAAAGACAGGGGATCTTATGCTTTACAGTATACAGCCAAGGTTTGATTGCTAAGTCAGACGTTTACACTTCACTACCTTGATTATCTGCTTTATTTGTGTCAGTCTCATTGTAATGTAAGTGGATCTAATGATATCTGATATGAGGTTTTGGTCATAGTTATTTATTTTTCTGCCTAAAATCCTTGTATTATTTTTGACCAGGTATCTCCACCATGCCATCCTCATGTGAGCATTTCAGAGTTGTGACATTGGCAGGTATCTGTTGCTGTTCTGACATATGAAGTGGACATGGATTGATCCAGGTAATGCTGGTAACAGATTTAGAGTGCATGAGTCCTGTGCCAAGGCAGGTTGGACAGTGGGTGGGTGAAATCTTTAACTGCAGAATACACTGGTTTGATGTGGTGTGTTGTTCCAATTGTGTCATGTGTGTGATCAAATGGCTTTGAAATATGTTCTCATCAAGTGCAATCCACGCATTCACCCTTCCCATTGTGTAGACAATGAGCCAGTATGAACATTTTTTGTAGATGTATTTCATCATTGCAGGCCACAGTGCCTGTGCCACAACACTGACATAGGGTTATATCACACCACCAGATGCTTGGTCATTGTAATAGGATAGACCTATGATCAGCGACTGGTGTAGTGCCCTCTATGCCATGGTGTATCTTATGTTGGCAGACCTGGTTTTAGTATGGGATATGGCTCAAGCTGGTGACAATATCCACCAATCTGTTAGCCTATTCTACGGGACGAGATCTGACAAAGCCCTTTCTTCAGTGGTCTGGGGGATGGGGATTGGGATATCTAGCCTGCCTCAATATGGATTGGACATTCTTGGCTATAACACTCTAGACATTTTAACAGCCTGTGTGCTGTACAGTGCAATAAAATGTTTAGTGTGACCAGACACCTGTATCATTGTGTTGCAAGTAATCGTCAGCACAACACTACGTGAGACATGTCCCTCCGTCCATTTCCATCCTGCATCACATGGGCTTACATGTCAACGTTTCAAAATGTGGAAAAGAAGGTAACAGGCAATGTTTTAGTGATAGGTGAGATTATTGACATATGTGCAGGAAATTATTGAGAGATGCAACAGAAAAGTAAAGTGGAGGAATCAGTCATGAAGGATGTAATCATATTAGTAAATGCAACAACATTTGAAGTCCAACGTCATGTATCCTACTACCAAAGAACATTCAACAGAGTAAATATGTGGCATACAAAAGATTTCTTTCAGTCAGAGGGCACTTGCTTGCAGTGTTTGTTGTCTTGCCGTCCAATGCTTCTGGATGCTTAGCTGGACATCCCCGCTGGAGGAGGGTTCTGCTGCTACAGTGGCAGGGGTGTCTGAGGCAGGTCCTTCCCCTGACAGGACCTCTCTTTCAGTGGCTGCCACAGCTGTTGACGGTACTGGTGTTGCTTTGCCAAAGGAATGGATGTGGTGCTGCTCACGGTCCCTGATCCAGAGACTCACGATGGAAGTCCCTCTGGAGCTGCTTGGTCTTTCTGAGTTCGGGAAATACCTCGGCCCACAACATCCCTCCCACGCACCCTACCCCGATGTGTCTGCACCCTTGGCACAGCTGGCCCCCTACCACTGCTTCCAAGACCTTAATTGTTGGAGGTGTGTTGCTGTGACTTAGGATCCTGGATGGGGGGCACAAGATGGTTGTCACAGTCCTCAAGACACATGGCATGAATGGCTGCCTGCGATGTGGATGCAACCGGGCTGGGAGGAGTCAATGTGGTCACGGTGAGGCTCACTGGTGTCATCTGACTAGGTTTCCCTGATGGGCCAGAACCCTCATCAACGTCCAGATGTCCAGGAGTCTTTTCCTCACTGAGGTCTTCATCCATGGGGGTTATGGCAGTCTCTTAAGTGGGCCGGGTGTTCACAATGGCAGCCAGACCTGTTGATGTGAGAGATACAATGTTACATGTTGTATTGTGACATCTACATCCAAGAGTTTACAGTGAAATTTAGCAAAGGACATGTACACAGTGGATTTGCAGGTCTCCTTATGTGACAGGTGCACATGCTATCAATTTTAATGGGCTGTAATTTGATTAACATACCAATTCCATTTTAGTCAACCAGCTGCAGAATGTATGAGCTCATTAGCACTTGGGAGGATGGTCATAGATTTACATCTTGCCAGCAGTGCAGGCAAAACAGTGGCTGGGCAGATTGTGGTTTAGATCATATTATGGCCTAGTAGACTGTTATGCAGGCAGACCCAGGAGTATATATGATTGTTGTCATCATGTTTTTAGCGCATTGTGACTGTGTCTGCTGCCAATACCATTCAGGTGATGCATCTTGAATCCTTTGATTTTTCATTATTTTTTTCACACAGGTTGGGCTATTCTTCTTGTACACAATATTTTCATCTTGGCTTAGCTGCTCAAGATGGATCTAGGTGGTTATCCATATCACAGAGTGTACCATGATATGTATCTTGGTCACTCTTAGGTGGGTATACTTTTTGTGAGTTCACAGACAGATGCACAATGTCTTATGGACGTCATGGTACTCCAAGTACTACACACAGTATGCATAGGTCATCCTCTCAGGTGAGTACACTTCCATTTGAAGTTAACAAACAAGGATTTTTGGATAGATGCACACTGGGCTTGTGTTTGGAGTTGGGGAGACAGAGCCTCCTGGCCTTAGCAGTCTAGTCGATCCCTGTACTTCGTGCACTTGTTCGATGTCATTTCCCTAGGTGTGCACACTTCATGTGCACTTTCCAAAATAAGGGTATATTTGCAAGTGACACTGGGTTGATGTATGGAGTTACAGTAAGGGAGCCTCCTGCGAGTTGTAACTGTGTAACTCCCTGTATTATGCACACTATACTGATGGTTTGCTCCCAGGAGAGTGCTCTTCAATGATGATTTCATACACAGGTGTATTTTGGAGGAGGACACAGGCTTGTTTTTGTAGTTAAGGGAGCATTACCTGTTGTGAGTTGCAGTCCTGTCACTCTCACTGCTTCATAATACATGACAGATGCCAACTCCCCCAGAGAGTACAGATCATAGGAGATTTGACATACTGTTGTCTTCAGGGAAGCAGACACTCTTCTGGTGTTTGCAGTAACAGTACCAGTGCCTCTTGGCCTTCTCATTCCTGTCAGTGCCTGTACTACACACATGCACTATACAGATATCATCCTTCCAGGTGAGTACACACTTGCAAGGGAGGAGCGAGGAGATCACAGCCAGTCTTCTGGACATGCAGCTGGTGCCTGGATGCCATGGAACGGACCTTCAACCTGAGGTCATTCTACCTCTTCCTGATGTCGTCCCTTATGCATGGGGTGGGGCCTGAAGAATTCACCCACTTGACTATCCTTTGCCACATTTCCATTTTCCTGGCGATAGTAGTGTGCTGGACGCCAAATAAATGTGGCTCTACTCTTCAGATGTCCTCCGCCATGACTCTTATCTCATCTTCAGTGAAACAGGGCTTTTTCTGGGGTGACACAGTGGGGATTAAAAAAAAGAATGGTGGGAAACCAACAAGTGACAGTGAGTTAACGGTCTTGGGAATTGCAAATGGATGTGATTGGAAATAGGAGATGTAGGAGGCTGGCCTGGTGTATGGTGGGTACCTATGGTACTTACACCTATACCAGGTCCATTTATTCCTTATTAGTGTAGTGTAGTCAGTGTCTAGAAGCCAAACTCTCTAGAGGTAGCTGTGGGTGAGCAGCCAAGACTTATCTAGGAGACACGCAAAGCTCATGCAATACCTCTGTAGTCACACAGTACTCAGACACATGAAATAAAATACTTAGGACCTCATTATGAGTTCGGCGGGCGGCACCGCCGCCAACCAAACCCAGAACTGCCACGTCACCGCCAGTGCTGTGACGTGCCCGCCAGCCCTATTATGTGTTTCTCACTGGGCCAGCGGGCCCAGTGACTGCCACCGTCTTAATGACCCCCTTAGTGTTACAAAAATAAAGGTACTTCATTTATTTAGGTGATACAAATACAAAAAATACCATAGAGACTATACTTCCTTAGGAGGTAAGTAATACACTCATTATATGCAATAGTACACAGAAATAACCATAGAAATGCTTGGAAAACAGTGCAATTACTGTAAAACACAATAGTTAGAAATGGGCCTAGGGGGAGCACAAACCATATACTAAGAAAGTGGAATGCGAATATCAGTCTCCCACCTAGGCAAGTGTAGTGTGTAGAGGGGCACTGGGAGTATTATAAAACACCAAAGATAACTACTAGGTTCCACCCCAGTCCCCCAAACATTTTAAGTAAAGTACAGTAACTTTCCCAAAGTACACACAAACATGACAATCAGGATTATGCAAGAACCAGAAGTGACTGCAAGAAGCCAACAGTGGATTCCTAGACCTGAAGACCTGTGGAAGAAGGGGACCAAGTCCAAGAAGCACAGAAGAGTCCAGGAACAATAGGAGCCCCTGTTGACCCAGATGAAGGTGCAAAAGAGGAACCACCGGTGAAGAAGAACAGTCTGGATTGCACCCAAGAAGATGGATTCAGGTTCCTGGTTGGTGCAAATGATGTCCCACTCCGGATGGAAGATTGCAGTCTGGTTTGCGTCGCTGAAGTCTACTAACAAGCCTTAGCACACGCAAGTCTTGTGGTTGGAAGAAAATTGCACTGCCAGGGACCAGGAAGGACCAGGTGGACTCTACCCATGTGGGGGAGTTGAAGAGGGCTCTCTGTGACTCAGAGAGCCCACAGAAGACCAGACAGCATGCACAGGAATCCCACAGCACGGGGACAAAGAAGTTGCATAAGAGGCCCACGCAGCACTACAGCAAAGGCTCCCACGTAGCTGGAGGTCCACCAGGAAGCTGCGTGTCGCAGGGGCACCTCTGCTAGTGCTGGTCTGCCCTCACACACAGGTACTTTGCAGCCTGCCCTGTGGGCTGGAAGGCCTGCCACAGGGGTGACTTATAAGTGACCTTGTGCAGTGTAAAATGGCAGTGAAAGGGTGCTTGCACCTTTTTTATGCAGGCTGCAGTGGCAGTCCTGTAACCACTTTGCATGGGCTCCCTATGGGTGGCAAAATATATGCCTCAGCCCACAGGGATCCCCTGGAACACCCAATGCCCTGGGTACCTAAGTACCATATACTAGGGACTTACAAGGGGGTACTAGTATGCCAGTTGTGGGTGAAATACTGAGTCAACAGTAACCTACAACCAATTTTAAAAGGAGAGAGCATAACTACTGGGGTCCTGATTAACAGGATCCCAATATATACAGTCAAACATATTGACCAAACAGTTAAATACACTGACAAACAGGCAAAACGTGGGGGTAACAAGTCTAGAAAATGGCTACTTTCCTACAGGAGTGTGTTGAGGGTGTGGGAAGTATGCTTAAGGTGGGTGCGTGAGGGTCTGACTGGGCTGTGAGTGAGAGCATGAAAGTCTAAGAGGGTCTGTGAGTGGGTGTGTAAGGGTCTGAGTTGGTGTGTGAGTGGGTAAAAGACTGAAACAGAGAGAGAGAGAGAGAAAGAGAGCAAGAGTGAGAGAGACAGTTGTTTAGGCTTTGATATATGACATACTTAGAATGAGAATTTTCTGGACAAATTAAAAAGAAAAATGTATTTGTTATTTAAAAAAGAGTACAATTACCTTTCAGTACGAGCCTTAAAGATTTGCAGTTAAAAAAAAAGAGGGAAACAAGTCCAACAGGGAACCCTTAATGCTTAGTTTAGCTACCCCCTTTTCTTTAGACCCTTATGGGCTATCAGGGACCACAAGGGCGCCCTCAAGGGCTCCCCCATGGTCCCAACAGTTTTATTCATTTATTTATAAAAAATTTGTTGAAGCAGCTCTGTGCTTGCTATAGTATTTCATCTCGCATTCAGGGGACAGTCAACGGGACCTGCTTTAGAGGTCCCGCTGTCAAAACCAGAAGTGTTTGCTGTGGCTTGACTTGGCTGCAGAGCTGCAGCCAAGCCACAGCAAACAGCTATGTCCCAGAGTGGGCACCCCAGGACATTACAGGAGCTGGCTCCCAGGGCCATCAGTGGCTCCACAGGTTTGGCCCCCCCTCCAACTTGGGCATAGCCCCAGGGGTGGTGATCCCTGGGGCTAATGAGGGTCTTTTTTCTCTTTGCCCCAAGGGGTGATAGTCCCCAGTGTGCGGGGTATCTCCGGGGGTTATAAAAAAAACAAGCACTGGAGCCTGCGCTTTTAAAAAAAAAAATGTTTGCCACAAAATCGTGAAAATTGTGATTTTGCAGCAAAATATAATTTAAAAAAATGTTTTGTTGCTCTGGGGGGTCCTTTTGAGGGAAGTGCTAAGGGGTCATGGTCTCCCTACCCTGGCCCCTTTTATTTTTCTTAGCTTTTTTTTTGGTACTCTGCTCATGCCAAGTCCCAAGATGTCTGCCAACACTTCCTGGTTTGAAGTGTTGGCAGCCAATCAGAACTGTGCATTTCCCTGCACACGCTCGTCTTTGTTCACGAATACTTTGCGGCCCGAGATATACAAATTTGAATTTCCCTACATTTCTCAAAAACTACTGGATGGATTTACACCAATTTACAAAAAGCACAATCTGCATGCCAACAGCTTGCTTTCTGATAAATTTGGTGTAATTCAGTCCAGTCGTTCGGGCTGTTTTTTTAGCCCCGTTTTTCTTAACCCCTATTTGACGGATCACTCTGAAACTTTCTAAAAACGAGCAGGCCACTTTTTGGGGAAATTTTGTGAAGATTCATCAAACATCAAACAGTGACAAAGATATAGGCAAGTCAAAAAACTCTTCTTCTATGGAAATATGCTCCTAACTGTACTTACCTGCTGGCGACCGCCAGTAGGTTTTCTATATACATATATATGTGTTTATTCACTAATCATTTCCCACCCCCCAAGCCGACGTGACTAAAGAAAATTGGTGCCGCAACTTTTCTGTCAGGTTGCAGCCAGCCATTCAGGGCCTTGCTTTTCCCCTCAGATCCGCAGAGCCATGAATCAGAATCTGTGGCCCTATATATTAATGTTTTTAAACTCTAATATCTCAGGAGCTACCCGAAGGGATTTACACCAAATCACAGGAAGCATGCTTTCAGGATCAAGATCTAGCTTTCTGTCAAATGTAGGCCCATATTTATGGTCTGTTTGCCCCACGTTAGCTAAAATGGCAGAAACTTAACTCCATATTTATCCCGTCTAGTATGAAAATATGAGTTAGCTTCAATTTTTGGATACGCAAAACCACCTTGTGTCGTTTTGCGACAATGATATGTAAGGTAGGCGTTCCCTTCCAAAAAGTGACGCTAACCCCCTTGTGCCATATTTACCTCCTGACACAAAAATGGCTCACACCTCGGAAGCAGACCTAAAAAATACACAAACCTCGATTCGCGTCAAATTTTAACACCTGGGTCTGACAAAGCGTTAAAATGAGGCCCACTACTTAAGGAAACTCATTGAAGGAACATTTGCAACCTCCAGGACAACATGGAAGTTGAAATGCTCCAGCTTGGCACACACTGCAGACTTCAGCGATGACAGCAGCTCCTTCCACCACTACTGCACCAATCCCACACACCACCACAGTACCCACAAAGGCAACGCAGAAGTCAGAAGACGATCTTCAAGTCAGCGCACAACCATTCTTGGCCTCAGGGAACAAGACATCATCAGGACTTACGGTCTCAACTGGGAGTCCATTGTACGTCTACTGCACCACATTGCGCCAGACATCACAGCCAAGCTGCAAACTCTAACAAATATACCACCCGTCACAAAGCTCCTCACTGTCCTGCACATGCTTGCGTCTGGATCTTTTGAGGCAACAGGGGCACTAGTTGCTAGTGTCTCCCAGCCATCATTCTTAGTCTTCCTAACCACGGTCCTAGATGCCATCATCCACCTCAAGCCCGCCACATCTGCTTCCCTAACACCCAGCAACTGCAGCATAAGACCAAGCAAGGTTGTTATCAAATTGCTGGGTTTCCGCGTGTGCTGGGTGCAATGGACTGCACCCATGTCCAACTGGTGCCACCTGCAGCTATGGAACACCTCTACAGGAACCGCAAGCACACCCAGTCCATAAATGTGCAGGCCATTGTGGATCACAGTCGGCTCTTTACCAACATATTAGCCAAGTATCTCGGCAGCATCCACAATGCATACATGTCCCGGCAGTCCACCATCAATGAGCAGTTCCAGGATGGGCAACATGGCAATGGGCTTCTTGTGAGTAAGTCAATATACCTATCGATAAGCACACAACACAGCAACCCTGTAGGACAAACAAGACATACATCACACCAAATACACATGGGAATGGAAACACAAATGTACAGGGACAACACATATCACTGTGTTGCAGAACTCCGCAATCATTGCACATCACAAACACATACTCCCACATGTACCTAACACAGCCACACCCTGATAAGCACACCACGTGAAGGACAAGTGGAGCTATGCCCCATTTGCATATAGAAGAAGCCCACAAATCACTACAAGTGTCCACTGGTTGACTATGAAATACAATTCACGCACATCACACCAAATTAAGAATAGCTCAGCTATGTCAAGGGCATATGCCATGGCCATGTAAATAAAGTCACACCTAGGCACATCTCCACATAAATCATGTTGTACAAGCCTTTGGCACAATCTGCATCAAATGCCACCCAAGTGGTGCCAAAGCCAACTACATCTCAGTTACACATACCTGACATACCTGTAGTGTGCACATACATCCGTATGATGCATTGTGTCGCACACATAGTAATACTGATTTATCTGCCATGAAAGACTATGGGGCAGATTCATGAGAAATGGTGCCACACCTACTCTACTGCCACCTCACATACACCACTTAGCGCCCCCTAACACCATCATATCTGTTTGAAACTATAAATTGTGCACCATGGTCCAGAGTCAGTTCAAAACTGTAATGCCATAGTAGGCCCCTCTAGGAGTATAGAGGACATTACTGACTATACGTGCACTGTCCTAAGGGACTCTCTAGAAAAAAACGCTGTGCCCACTCCCAAAGTCTGTACAGTGCATGTGTTGAAAGTATTAGTGAGAAATCATTGATTGGAAGCTAGGAGCTACACCTGTACCAAGTTTGATCATCATGCTAATATGTGATACACACCCATGTACACTTGATGGCTGGCACAACCATCATCTGCCACTAAGGCAGACTAAATGTTGCCCTGCATGTGTCGTGCCACATGGTAACATAACAAGGACAGGATAGTCTGGCTTTGTAGGGCTGCTATGGTGTCTCCACATCTGACACCATTGTGCTGCAAGGAGGTGGTAGCTTTCATCTAACAATAAGACACTGCAACAAATCTGAACTATACAACACATGTTACATACATGATGAGCATCATTTCGGAATCCAAATGACAATTTACAGGTCCTTGAGTCAATACCCAAGATTGTCATGTCCATCAACACAATCAAATTAAACCATTTCAAAACTGCAAAAAAATACACAATACAACAAGCACGTCTTACTCACCAGCCCAACTACAACTAACAACTGCCATGGTATATTCCAAATCCGTCTCAAGCTTTAACAAAAATGTACCTTCTTACCTTTGCAGCTGATCAAGGTTACGGCATACAGCCATGGGTTATGTCTCCATTTGGCAATCCAACAACCGTGGAACGGCGTGCCTATAATGAAGGACACAGTAGAGCATGCAATGTGGTGGAGAGGACATTTGGGCTTTTGAAATCCAGGTTCTGGTGCCTGACCTTGACAGGAGGAAGCCTTTTCTATGCTCCACCTCTTGTATGCCAGATCATACTGGCATGTGCTATCCTCTACAACATCTGTGTCAGAACCAATGTCCCCTGGGACGAGGAGGAGGAGGATGATGATGGCCCGATTACTTGGCACATGAACAGCACAACACAGACGCAGGAGTTCTTAAGAGACTCAACATTGTTGAGGACTTCTATACATAGTAACTAACAACGTCACTTTGTAAATAGCTAACATAAAAATGTATTTACCTGATTATCCTTGGTTTACTCATTCTCCACTACATATACCATTGGAATGTGACTCTAACCTCAGGGAGCTTGTCATAAAAACAACCTTTGTGATGTAGGCAGTTCTACTGACTCCATCTCACATATCAGTGAGACGCTATTCACTGGCATGTGACCTCTGAAGGCCTATATCTATGCACCACTACATATATGTGTCATCACATGGGCAAGGTGCTAATTGAAAGCCCATTCCCCACAACAAGACCATGCCTAACAGGATGTATGCAGGGGGGGCACATATGAAGTAGGGGCTGTCAAGAAATAGAGGTTAAGTAATGTTGGAACTGAACAATGTCACTACTCATTTTGATTGTAGCTTTGACTGAACAGTACATGTGTGACAACGGGGGGACATCATAGGTAACTGTGCTCCTTCAGTAATTGCCATGGGATTGTAACCAATGTCTGAAGCAGAGCCTGCACAGTGTATCCATGGAATTATGTTCTGGCACTGCCATTGGGTACAACCCTGAAACATGGTGGACTGTACCTCACATATGGCACACACACATTGGCTGGGGAATGCACAATGGGTTGCCAGACAAATTAAGCAGCTATGGGTGTAGATTCCCTGTCCAAACACATTATCAATTTGAAGGATCTATGGATTTAATGGGACAATGCATCAGCTAAATGATAGTCTGGGTGGAATGTAGACAGAGGGGGTCATTCTGACCCTGGTGGTAAATTCCGCCAGGGCCAACGACCGCGGGAGCACCGCCAACAGGCTGGCGGTGCTCCCTTGGGCATTCTGACCGCGGCGGTACAGCCGCGGTCAGAAACGGAAAACCGGCGGTGTACCGCCGGTTTTCCGCTGCCCTGGGGAATCCTCCATGGCGGACCAGCTTGCTGCGCAGCCATGGGGATTCCGACCCCCATACCGCCATCCTGTTCCTGGCGGTTTTGGCCGCCAGGAAGAGAATGGCGGTATGGGGTGTCGTGGGGCCCCTGGGGGCCCCTGCAGTGCCCATGCCAACGGCATGGGCACTGCAGGGGCCCCCGTAACAGGGCTCCACTAAGATTTTCAGTGTCTGCCATGCAGACACTGAAAATCGCGACGGGTGTAACTGCACCCGTCGCACCCCTTTCACTCCGCCGGCTCCATTCGGAGCCGGCATCCTCATGGAAGGGTGCTTCCCGCTGGGCTGGCGGGCGGCCTTCTGGCGGTTGCCCGCCAGCCCAGCGGGAAACCCAGAATACCCGTGGCGGTCTATTGACCGCGCAGCGGTATTCTGGCAGGCCCAGCCAGGCCGGCGGCTACCGCCGCCGGCCGGGGTCAGAATGACCCCCAGAGTGTGTTACACTCCGTATGGACATAAGATACACACTTGTCACACAAATCTGCCTAGTCTTCTCTGTATCACAAAATCACACAACACATAGCAATACACACCACTCATTGTTACTCACATGGCAGATCAGTTGCATGGTACTAACTGTAACAAATCAGCCCATACATGTTTTGGGCTCCAAAATCACAATCAGGTGTGGGATGCGCTAATATGTCCAGCATTGTTCAAATCTGTCAGAGAGCCAAAATCAAACTGAGTGGGAGTAGAACTAGCCATCTAGGTTGCATTTGGTGAAAAATAAATACAGCACTGAGATGATTTCACACCTCAACATCATTCATTCATGCTAAGAGTTAGCTAGGTTGTTGCATGCAGGAAGAATTGCATACCCATGTTCAACAGAGGATGTGGATTGACAGCTCTGAGATACCAACAGATACTTGCAAACACAACACAGCTTGTGACTTTGAGATAACACAAGTGCTGTGGCATGTGTATTGTCATGTGTGCTTGGCACTCAGGACATCTCACCAATACCGGCAACGGGACGTAACTATCTATTTGCCAGTAGTAGGAGAAGTGTACATCTCCACATTACACAAGTCACATGTTGGATCCTGTCCATATATGACCAGACAATGTTGATGTAGAAGATGTGCACAAAGTGCAATCAGCCGAAAGACTGGGAGCAACGTAGGACACAATACATACCTTACAAGTAATGGCAGAAAAAATTGAGATGGAACAGACGTAATCCAAAACTGACAGTGCTACACATCAATTTTTACATGTCAACCTCTCACATATGTATAGAGAGGGTGGCAAGGTATGTATATGACACAGTCATGTTTGCAACTAGCATACCATGGTGTTTGACCATCGTATGGCACCATGACAAGAGACAGTGACAGATAACACCATCTGTACCATTCAATAAGTCCTACAGATATACAACCCTTAAACAAGCTGCCCATGGAAACAACTAAGGACCTCAAATAATGAGACATGTCCTACATATGCAAGCACCCGAGCTCTGTAAATGAGAGGGGAAGGCTGACATCAATTACCGCAGAGGAAATTGTGACGTCCTGGTCTGTATGACCACATTTGTGCATGTCTCTTTCTACAGGGGAGTGTGCGTAGGCTGCTGAATAGCAATCATGAAAAGTCAAGATCCCAGCTCAATCAATATGACATTGTCAGGTGCCTGATGCATGTGCACAGGGGGCAGAGTAAAGTGGAGCACCATTAACCTGCCCCTTCACATGCAACCATGGGTCTGTGTTGCCATACAAACTCACACAATGGTGATGATGAGTATGCCTGCCATCTATGCCACACTGCAACACTGCTATACAGTGGTACGCTATAGTATGTGACAGTCATGACAAATATGATGTTGACAAATCTAAGTGCCCATTTGGAGGCATGCACACATATACCACATATTTATGCGCACATGTGCCACTATAATGGCTCAGGCATGGTAATGTGTATGGATTCAGTACAAAAGGCAACCTAGCACAAATGCTATGGCACAGGTATCATAAAACAAACCAGTGAATGAAAAAGATTACCATCACATGTGTTCTGACATACAGAAATATAGGTGCCAGTAATGTAACTACACATGCAATAGTGAAAATGCCAATTTGTGTCTCACCAGGAAGATCGTAATGTGAGCTTTCAAATCCAATGTCATCATGTATTACAGAAATTACACAACACATGTCTTTACACACACATTGCATATACCATTCTTGACTAACACATGTGTTCATATCATATGCAGCAACTAAGATGCATGGGGTACCGCAAGGCACACGTGTAGCAGAGCAACAAGAAGTAAAATCCCAAAACAAACCAGAGTTGACACACATGCACACGCAACTTGCCAAGGGGTTCCGTGATGTCAATGCAGTCCAAGTCCACTGCATATTTGAGTACAAAATGTAACGGTGGCACATGCCTTACCATGTGTTTGGAGACAGCCCAACATATATATTGTGTTGTAGGTATATGTACACATATTGTCTCAGACATAACAATGTAGTCCACCTACAAATTTAATTCATACACATATGTACACACATAGCACACATGTGCCAAGATTTGTGTGGACACAGAGTAGGTACACATGCACATATGCACAAGGTATGAGTGATCGAATGCAGCTGACTCATTGACACACTTATAGGTTCAACATACCAATGACACCGTAATGACATTACTGGATAGACACACAGATGTAACCATACCCCATATACTACTTTGTAGCACAGCCCATGTGACATGTTAACTGAATAAGGGTGCACTCAAGGCCTACAATGCCAAAATCCACGCAATACCGCCATCCATAAAAAAATGACGCAAACGCATCAACTCCACACTGCAACGTTAAGAAAATGACGCCTGGGCCCTGAGTGGCAATTTAACATTCACACAACTCTTAATGCACCATGGTTGAAAATAAATGCATAACCGTCATGAGTCAAAAACAATGAGGCAAACGCATCAACTCCACACTGCAAAATTAAGAAAATCGCGCCTGGGCCCTGAGCGGCAATTTAATGTAATACAAATGACGCATTACTATCATGCATCAATAAAAAGGATGCATGAACCTAAAATCGAAAAACGTGACACACACGCCAGGAAGTGATGTACCAGGACATCCTGTTTCTCTGTGACTGTGTGAGGTTGTGTGGTTTAGGTGCTGGTGGATTTTTTTAGTTTTTGCAGTGTTTGTAGTGTTTATTGTGCTGTGTCCTGTGTTTTTTGTATTCTAACTGTCTTATAACTTGTATTTTGTCTCAGCATTATGGGGTGTTTGGGGTAGTAAAGTCTTCCTTTTTGCCCTGGTCACCCCCAAACTTTTTGGACAGGTACTGGTGGTTACTGACTCTTGGCTGTGCCCTGGATACTGCTTACCAGTCCCAGGGCCAGTGCCCTGTGTAAAGTGGATATGCAAATTAGGCTAATTATAATTAGCAACATTAACCTACCTATAAGTCCCTAGTATATGGTAGGGCATGGAGGTTTAAGTACCCCAGCATAGGTAGTGCCCCCCTAGGTGCACTGCTGAGGTGCCCAGTGTCATTTTAAAGGCAGGCCTGCCTTGCTGGCTGCTTTTAAATTAAAGTTCCAAAGTCTTAAACTCCCTTATTTTTACACATAAGTCACCCCAAGGTGTGCCCTATGTGCTCCTAGGGCTGGGTGCCATGTAACTATAAGCAGGGTCCTTATAAAAATAGTTTTATAAGCCCTGGTGAGGTAAAACATCCAAATTCGTTTTTCCCTCATTGTAGTGAATGGCCTCCATAGGCTAGAATGGGGAGACTTTATTTTAATTTTAAAAATCCCCTTAAGTAATAGATACTACAAGTTGGGTATCAAATTAATTGTTATAATAAATCCCACAACTTTCAGTTGTGGGATTTAATATAACTTGTTCAGGTAAAGAGTTTTGAACTTTACCTGAAAAGTTGCCAATTTCAGCCCTGCAGTGTTTTTGCTGCTGTTCTCTGATTTGCCAGCCTCTTGGCAGCCTGGGCAGGCTGCCTTGATGAGGTGTGAAGTGCCCTGGCTCCACACAAAGAGATTTGCCTGGGGGAGGAGATCTCCCCTCAGCAGATGGGGAAGCAGGAAGGGGGAGGACTGGCAAACGGGCCTTCAAAGGAAGAGAAGGACATTTGGAGCAACCCAGCAACACCCTCACATCCTGCAAACCCAGACAATTAGGTGCCCCCTTGATTAGATTAGGAGAGGGCAGGAGAGGGGTATGTTTAGGATTTTTAGCCACACCAGTGGGTGGGCTCAGCCTGATGTAACCTCCAAAAATCACTTTCTGCCATGATGGATTTTTGAGGAATATTGCTCCCTGGGATTGATTTTTGCCACACTTCCCAGGAAGTGGTCATCACAGGGGGAAGGACCCTGCCCCTGATTGGAGAACCAGGAACCCCCTGCTTTTCACACAGGAGCAAGGATAAAACTGGCAGACCTGCACCCACACAACAGATCCCTATCAGATTCCAACAAGGAAGAACTACAGGAGAAGAAGGACTGCCCCGCTGGACCCCTGGCCTGCACCTGGACCCTGCACTCTGGAGGACTGCACCAGCTGCACACTTGGGCTTCACCACAAGAAGGACTTTGCCTGGCTTCAACTGGTTCAAGGAGAGACTCCCTGTTTGCTAAAGGTGAAAACTTGCTAACCAGAGTCCCCTGCACCAACTCCTGAGGAAACCAACGAGCTGACCACTGTCCAGTGGCCAAAAAGGAGTTTGCACCAGGTGCATTCTGGGATTTGTAGTACACACCTCCAAGGAGCATTTCAGAGCTTCTGGAACCTTGGGGTGAACTGTGGACCTCAAATGAACCTTAAAAGGACATCTGGAAGAAGATCCAGAAGTTTGGAGAACTTTTGAGAACTTTTTGGAAAAAGCTCTATAGAGGGACCGACCCACTGTGGCAACTCTAGCCGGCTTGCCTCAACCGCGACCCGGCCTGACTTGCAGGTTTGACCCGGTGAAGAAAATCTCCAAAAAAGAGACTAAGGGGGTTATTCCAACTTTGGAGGAGTGTTAATCCGTCCCAAAAGTGACGGTAAAGTGACAGATATACCACCAGCAGTATTACGAGTTCCATAGGATATAATGGACTTGTAATACGGCTGGTGGTAAATCCGTCACTTTTCCGTCACTTTTGGGACGGATTAACACCTCCTCCAAAGTTGGAATAACCCCCTAAGTTCGAACATAAGAAGTTGACCGGGACTTCCCAGCCAGCGTATCCGAGGAGGGCTCCAAGGACGTCGGATCAAGATCCAGGTTTGCCCAGGTAGAAGGATTTTCTCCTCGAAAAAACTACCAAGTCCGAAGACAAAAATCTCCACCGAGGGCTCCCGCAAAGCGTATCCGAGGAAGAGTTCCAGGAGGTTGGATTGGACTGGCAGGTTCGTCCCGCTGAAGAAAATCTTCAGAAAAACGACTAAGTCCTAAGGTGAACATTTGACCGAGGCCTCCCGCGGGCTGTAGCCGAGCCGGGCTCCATCGCAGTCAGCCTTAAACTTTGACTTTGCCCCGGTCGAGGTGCGACCAGATGACCAGATTGGCCCTTTTTGTTTCTATGTGCTAGAAAGCAATAATTCTTTAAAAATTCATATCTCCGGTTCCCCTTATCCAATTGTATTCATTTTGGTGTCATTGTGAAGCTATAAATATCTCCTATTTCTATAAATTGATTTCGGATTTTTAAACTGTTTCCTGTGTTTTATTTAATTACTGTTTTGTGATATTTGAATGCTTTACGCTTTGTCTCTTAAGTTAAGCCTTGTCGCTCGTTGCCAAGCTACCAAGGGTTGAGCTGGGTTTAATTTACTGAGACCTGACTGGACCTAAGTGGAGGTTAGTGGCCTATTGCTAAGTGTAGGTACTTACCTGCCCTTACCAATAATCCATTTTCCAAAAGGGTAATTTTGGTAGTTGGGGTAGGATCTAAGTAGATCTTTATTTTTTTAGGGTGAACTGCATTCACAACAGGAACTGTCTGGCAAAAGGAGGATGGACTGATATCTTCGGATGAGCTGGGAGGGTGTTCAACTGGCTTGTGGAACACCACCTCCCCATGATGCTGCACCTGGGTGGCCTGGTGATCCTTGGATACCCCATGGAGGCAAGGCGGTTGTGGTTGGGCAAGGTGCTCTTCCTCCTTACCTGGATTTTTACCAGGGGTTGGTGTGAGTCAGTCAGAAGTGTGGAATGCAATGATAGATGTTTTTGCCTGACCAATGATCTGATATCATAGGAGAATGCATGGTGACATCATGTATGTTCGAATGTTGTGCAATGAGAATGGCTTGCTTGTAGTTCAAGGGCCAACGTGTGTTGGCATAGAATTGTGTGTAATAGGAATAGTAATGGTTGAACACATAGGCCCTCATTATGACACTGGCGGTAAATCCCGCTTACCGCCAAGCTGACGGTCGCCAACTTACCGCCGGAGTGGCGGATATCCATTCACCATATTATGACACACACCAATCCAACAGAATTTAGCCACATACACAAATCAGCCAGACCAAAGGTCAGTGATAAAGTGGCGGTCCCAAAACCCATACTGTAACACCAACAAAACAATGCCCATCACAATATGACTCACGAATCACCATGGCGCACATTCAACTGTGGTAAACCATTGGCAGTACATATCGGCGCGCTGAGAATGGACACCCACATACAAAACAACACTACACTGGCCAAAACAAAAAATACACACCTGACAACTATACACACACCACACACACTCACAGACAGCACTATAAAACAGACACCTACTTTACCCACAACACTTTACAAACAACAATTACTGCCAGGAGACTGAGAAGAAGAGTACAGAGACAACTAGACACACACACTACATACACCCATACAACCCTCATGCACTCCACATCACACACCTCACCACATTACTCAACACACCCTTACCAACACACATAACACAATACCCATGGCACCACTAACGCACCCCCGTTTCACTGAGGAAGAGTTAAGGGTCATGGTGGAGGAAATTGTCAGGGTAGAACCACAGCTGTTTGGAACACAGGTACAGCAGATATCTAAAGCAAGAAAGATGGGACTCGCTGGAGTAGCTGGAGGACTGGACGCTGGTAAGTCAACATTTACTACCTTTCACCCCCCATACCTGCATGCCATCACACCCCCTCTCTCTTACTCCCATCACTCCACACCATCCCACACACTGCACGTACACATATGACTAACCACAATGCCCAGTCTTGCATGCCATACCAATGCATGAACAGCCCTCCCAGCCCTGCATGAACACCCATCACTAAAGCATGCACAGCATAGGTAAACTAGCATAACCACAAAACATCACCATACACAAGCAAAATCTGGCAGGGCAACACCAACCATAGAGGGGAAGCTATGGAAGTACAAATGTCATACACTTAAAGCATAATACATCATTTACATCCCCACAGGTACCCCAGCCAATGTCAGTGGAGAGTAGGTGCCACCACTATCCAGCCCCCCAACAGAAGAGGCCCCCAGTGATGACAGTAACTCTGGACTTCTGGATCTGGAGGACCTACCTGGCCCATCAGGGACCACTGGACAGCCGGTCACCCAAGCCCAATCACAGACCACCACAGAGCTTCCCCCATCAGGAACCAACACAACAGCACCAACCCAGCGTACACACACCTCTGTCCCCAGGACACATCAATCAGCAGTGTGCCCACATGTACAGGGACCCCAGTCCACACCTCGCTCACAAGACAATCAGGGACCTGGGGCCAGTGGCAGCAGGCACACTGTTCAGGGGACAGAGGCACAGGCCAATAGGGACACTGGGAGGACTGTTGTGCGCCGGGGGAGGACAGGAGCAGGAAACCAACTCTCCAGGAGGCACTCTCTGGGATCCTGGGAGCTCACTAACATTCCCAGGACACGATGGCCCAAATCCTTGACAGTGTGCAGGAGAGCAGACGGCTGTAGGAGGGACAGTATCAGAGGATCAGGGAGGACTTTCAGGCCATCAACACCACCCTGATCTCCATTGCATTGGTGCTGGTAGACATGGCCAACATCATGAGGGAGGCAACAGCACACCAGCGGGCCCCTACCACTAGCTAGTCAACTGAACAGCCCTCCACTTCCGCTGCCGATAGTGGCCAAGAGGCCCCACCACAGGACACCAGCACCCCTCCCCCAGCAGAAGGTGAACCACCCCACAAACGTTCCCTGCGACCCAGACAGAAGCCATAGACACTTGCCAAGACCACTGCCAGGAAATGAGACTCTCCTGATTGTCCCCTTTGTGTCCCACTCTGTCACCTTGTCCACCTTGAACAGCCATTGCTCCCCTTCCTATGTCCTCTTGGACACTGCACCTGTGCAACAAACAGACTGGAACAATATCCTGGACTTTCCTCCATTATCACCCCATTCCATTGCACTTTCCCCTCAATTTATTAGCAATACAATAAACTGGACTACTAGTATTTATTGTATTGCAAATTTGTATCGATTGAAACAGCTACATCCATTACAAATTAACTGTACATAGTGAGAGCATAGAATGAATGACCTGTTGCTGGCTGTTGTGATCACATCACAACATTGTTGTCATATCACCAACATCTGTAAAATGATAATCCATAGGTGACAGTAAGTAACGGAAACAAGAGGGTAATGCCAGCATGCCAAAGCCACATAGAATACAGTAATAGTCATACAAATGTGAAGTTGCACTGTCTCACCTGTGTGACATTGGAAGTACTGACAGATGACTAATGTTCTGTTGTCCACATCCTTATCCTCTGCCTCATGTCCTCAGGATCCACTGCTGCCACAGGGGCATCTCCAATCTCCTCTTCCTGCAGAAAAGGTACATGGCGTCTGAGGGCCAGGTTGTGCAACATGCAGCATGCCACTCCTATCTGGCAGACCTTCTCGGGTGAGTAGCACAGGGATCCACCTGGGCACACAGCTCTGTGATTGTGGCCCTGTCCAGTCTATAGGTGAGTATTATGTGACTGTCCTCAAGTGTAGCTAAGTCCACCAGGAGTTTGTACACTGGGGTATGTCTCCATCTCCATTCATCCGCAGTGGTAGGAATCTAAGGGACGCAAGAGTGAGTAGGCTGTCACAAGTTGAACAACTATACCACAACAGCAGTCCACATCATGCAATCATGTTTTGGGACAATGTAAATTAAAAGCATGTGCCTATTTATCCTGTGACGCAGAAATTCTTGATAGGCCTGTTCAGCCCCCTGAAATGGTGGCCGTCTGTCCTGGGTAGAGGGACAGGTAGAAGTGAGGTAAATCCACCGATGTTGTGCACCGTGGCAGTAGGCAGTCGTGAACCGCCGTGCAATTCCTCATTGGATTATATTGGGCCCTACAGGGGACAGTGGCCAATGGGGATCTACGCTGGCGGTGACGGTGTACACCACCTTGGACGTGACTGCAATTTTCTATCTCAATCCTCACTTGTTTCCTGACCTTCCACAGGAGAAGACCTACACTGCATGTGCTGCTGTGACCTGTGTCTGGAACCTACTATGGCCCGAGTGATAGGGGAACGGGCCCCAGCCTTCACCTCGGAGGAGTTGGAGAGACTGGTGGATGGGGTCCTACCCCAGTACGGACTGCTGTATGGGCCTCCAGACCAACAGGTGAGTACACTGTGGGCACGATGCATATGGCATGAATGCATGGAGATGTGCGTGAAGTCATCATTTAAGGGTGGGTGTAGGGTGAGGGGATTGTCTGTTGGTGGTGTATATGTTGTGAGCTGGCCTATGTGTGTTGCAATGGTGATGGGATCGGGTATGGTGGGCCATGTGTGTGACAGGCTGGACTGTTTGTTTAATGGAGTCCTCCTGTATGTATTACCTCTGCAGGTCAGCGCCCATCAAAAGAAGGGATTATGGCGTTCTATGGAAGGCGGAGCACCCACTGTCAGAAACAGTTGGAGGACCTGAGACGCTGGGCACGGAAGACCGCGGAGGCCCAGCTGGGGATTGCCTCCCAACGAGAAAGGGATGCTCATCGGACCCTGACACACATGATGGCGTGCATACTGGCGGTGGTGTACCCTGAGCTGGATGGGCTCTTGAGGGAATCACAGCAGCCACAAGGGGGTGAGTACAGTGGGTATCATTACAACTTATGGATGGTGGGGTGGTATCTGGGTGGTGGTTGTGTGTTAGTGGGTGCCCCTAAGGCCAGGCCAGACATAGAAGCATAGGTCCTCAGAAGGGTAATGGTTGCATGGCAAATACAGGTAATCTAGTGTGTTAGTATTCACTTCTAGGCAGGGCTGCGTTGATCCCAGGTGTGCTGCAGTTGACAGTGTGTGCTCCTCCTCATTCATTGGTGATGCAATGCATAGTGCATAGGCCTGTTCCCTGTGTGTGAGGGTGCTGTGTACACCAACGGTGGTGTTGGTGCAGTCATTGACCCAGTGTATCATTTCTCTCTCTCCCCTTTCTTGTTCTGTCATCCTGTCCTTGTGTGCATTAGCATCATCTGGTGGAGGAGCAGAGGCACCGGCGACAGAGAGAGCTGCATCCCATAGGACCCTGGAGTCAGAGTCCACCGACGCCAAGGGAACCAGTGGGACGGAGGGCAAGGGGAGCACCAGGACAAAAGGGGACGACACAGACTCTGATACCTCCTCTGATGGGAGCCCCCTGGTGGTGGCAGACACCTCTGTGACCACCCCAGCTGCAGGTACAGCCACCACCCCTTGTACTAGCACCGCCCTCCCAGAAGCCCTTCAGTGAGTTGCCCGTGCCCGCTCACCCAGGAGGGTGGGCATCTCCTTTGCCCCAGGCACCTCAGGCCCTGCCCCAGTGAGCCCTGCTGCCCTGAGTGAGGAGGCTATTGACCTCCTGAGATCCATCTCTGTAGGGCAGTCAACCATTGTGAATGCCATCCAGGGGCTGGCATCCCAGATGCAGCAATGCAATGGATTACAGGAGGGCATTCATGGTGGTTTGGCGGCCAAACAGAGATCGATTCAGACTGTGGCATTCTCTCTGATGGCAGCCATTGTCCCTGTTTCTACTGTCTTCTCTCCAACTTCCACTTCCCAGTCCCATTCTACTCAAACCCAACCCATACACAAACACATTGACAGATAAGCATGCACACAAGGCAACACACAAGAGTGGCACAGGCACACACAAGCACCACACTTCATCCCACAGGCACTCACACAAATACCATACCGTTGCAGATACAACAACATCTACAGCCTCCACTGTCTCCGCCTCCTCCTCCTCATCCACCTCCCTCCCAGTTACATCCACACTCACACCTGCATGCACTACATCTACATTCACTATCAGCATCACCACACCAAACAGAACCTACACCACACTGGCAAAAACATCCACAACATCCATGCATGCGTCCCCTGTGTCCTCTTCCACTGTGTCTGCCCCCCCTCCTAAAGGACACAAACGCAAGCACTCAGACACCCAACAGCCTTCCACCTCACATCAGCTTACAGCCCATGAACCTGCACGCACATCCAGCAGACATACACCTCCAACAACCACTCCCTCATCTTCCACTCCCATTACTCCTCCCTCCCCCTGCCCCAACATCCCTAAAACATTTTCCTTGCCAAACTTGACCTCTTCCCTACCCCTAACCCCCTGGCCTGCACGTATGGACAGGGTTCTAAGGACACAGCCCAGCACCTCAGCCAAACAGTCCACGGGGACAGTAGTAGCACCATCTACTCGTGCTGGTAAGTATACCAGACCTTTGACACTGAAGGGAAAGGAGCCAGCACCACCAGGGATGAAAGGGAAGAGTCCTGCACCAGCTGTGAGGAAGGGGAAGGGGCCTGCACCAGCTGTGAGGAAGGGAAAGGAGCCAGCACCAGCTGTGAGGAAGGGGAAGAAGCCTGCACCAGTTGTGAGGAAAGGGAAGGAGCCAGCACCAGCTGTGCGGAAGGGGAAGGAGCCTGCACCACGAGGCAGAGAGGGGAAGAGCCCATCCACCCCTTCTAGGAAGGGTAAGGGATCCCCAAATCATGAACAGGAGGAGACAAGGCACCCTATGCCAGCCGAAGCTGTCAGGCAAACACCACCACCACTACCAGCTGTCACGGGCCCCCACCACCAGCTGTGGATGTGCAGCCATCAGTGAGTGCAGGGGCTGCCCAGGAGCCTCCTCAAACAACCACCACCATGCAGCCATCAGTGAGTGCAGTAGCTGCCCAGCAGCCTCCTCCAACCACTACCACAGTGCAGCCATCACCGCCGGCGGAGGCCATGTAGTCCACCCTCCAGGGGCTACTGCGCGGGCTGCCCCCTCCAGGACCAGTGGGCAAGTCACCCACTAGAGAGAATGTGGCCTTGCATTCCCCAGGAAAAAGCAATGGGCATGTTGCCCCCTACAGAATTAGTGGGCAAGCCCCCACCTAAGAGACTGTGGCCTTGGACTCCCCAGGATAAAGCAATGGGCATGTTGTCCCCTCCAGAACTAGTGGGCAAGTCCCCCACCTAAGAGACTGTGGCCTTACACTCCCCAGGAAAAAGCAATGGGCATGTTGCCCCGTCCAGAACCAGCGGGCAAGTCACCCACTTGAGATACTGTGGCCTTGCACTCCCCAGGAAAAAGCAATGGGCATGTTGCCCCCTCCAGAACAATGGGAAAGACACCCGCTCCAGAGACCTTGGCCTTGCACTCCCCAGGACAAAGCAATGGGCATGTTGCCCCCTCCAGAACCAATGGGAAAGACACCCACTCCAGAGACTGTGGCCTGCACTCCCCAGGACAAAGCAATGTGCACGTTGCCCTCTCCAGAACCAGTGGGAAAGACACCCACTCCAGAGACTTTGGCCTTGCACTCCCCAGGACAAAGCAATGAGCATGTTGCCCCCTCCAGAACCAGTGGGCAAGTCACCCACTTGAGAGACTAAGGCCTTGCACTCCCCAGGAGAAAGCAAGGGGCATGTTACCCCCTCCTGAACCAGTGTGAAAGACACCCACTCGAGAGATCGTGTGTGGCCTTGCACTCCCCAGGACAAAGCAATGGGAAAGTTGCCCCCTCCAGAACCAGTGGGCAAGTCACCCACTCGAGAGATTGTGGCCTTGCACTCCCCAGGACAAAGCAATGGGCATGGAGCCCTCTCCAGAACCAGTGGGCTTGTTCCGCATCCGGCTGAGGTGCCCCCCCTCTTCCTGAGATGCCTGCCTATTTGCAAACTGATACCCCCTGCAGTGTACTATCCGGATGTGGTCAGGACACGAGTTGGGCCTTAGAATGTGCCCTGTGGCCATGTGGGCCCTTTGAACATTGGACTGGGCAGTGTCATGTGTACATATTTGTTTCATTGACAAATCGAATTATTCATTTTGATGTTGATCTGATCACAATCACTTTCATCAATTCCTGTTGTCCTTTCATTATTCTGCCATTTTTCTGGGACAAATTGATTTTTGTGTGCAGCTGGTTGTGTGTATGAGGTGTGTGAGTTGGGTGTGTGTGGTGTGTGTGTGTGTCACTCTCATTTTCCTCCAACCCTCCCTTGTGTGCTAGGTGGCTGTACTCGCCGTCGTCGTCTTTGCCGGCGTTGGTGTTCCAGGTGGAGCATAACGTAGAAGATCATCGGGAAAACATGCAGTTTGGGTTCCATGGCGGCATGGTTCTTCACTGTGTCTCCAATGGTGAGTCCTTTCACTTCTGAGCTCTGTTTCCACCAGGCTTTTGTTGGCATTGGTACCGCCCTGGAAAGGTGGAGGTTTCGTGTGTCTTAATATGGTGGGCGGTACTTTGTCTCCCGCTCTTGGCGGCTACCGCAGTGGTGGCTGTTGTTTCCGCTGTGGTGGTTGGTGTGGTACATTGGCTGACTATGGGAATTATCACCGCCATGGTCATAATTTGGCAGTAGTTACCACCAGCCTGTTGGCGGTATCACCGCCACTTTATCACCCACCGCCAGGGTCGTAATGTGGGCCATATTCATTTGTGTCTACCATTATAGGCCACAGTACCACTGTTAGCACTATATGCCACACATAGCTTACACTTATTTACAAGATGGTACAGATGTGGGTTCTACCTGCAGAGGTCTCTAAGGGGATTATGTAGGAGTCTCACATACCACAGGTGCCTCAGGAACCTCCAAGATACAATGAGCCTGTAGTACTGCAGGGAGCCCTAATGTGTTGCACAACAGTCAGTACTGTACACAATTTGTGGACAACTCGACTCCAGATGGTTGTGGGAAAAGTCTATGATTCTCCCACCCCAGATGTCTTCAATTTTCACAACAAGGTCCTGCCACCATGATAATTGTGATTTATTTAGGTCACATCACATATGTATATGATGTGAATGCTGTGTGTGTACCTGGTACTTTGATGATGTCTGACATACATGTGTTAATGATGTAATACTTTTCAGGATACAGCTGCAGCACCCAATGCAGTGCCAAATTCACAGTGGGCTTAAGGGCATCCATATGGCAACCATTTGTGTGCCCTTTAACACATGTAGGACAACATAGCACAGGGTAGGGGGCTTTAGTTCCGTAATGTGTTGACAACTGTGATGTGCAGCTCAGGCTTTGCCTAACCTTTCTTCTGTCAACATTGCATCATTTGTACATCTGGGCACATCATGGGAAATGGCGTGGCAGCTTGTAACATATGCTCAGGGCAGGCCTTACACCAGGACACATGAATATTGATTTACCAAACCTTAGAATAGTAGGTTGGTATTTAGCATCCCTCTTATCATATGGGCCATACCTTGACTCCATTATGAATGGTCAGGCCTGGATGTATCACCAGGGGTGTGGAGGTGATGGATTGCATGCACAGCCCCCCTTATGCATAGGGAGACAAGTAATCCAGACTTGTAGAGTCGTATGATCCTCACAAGATAGGTGACACAAACGTTGATCGGGGTTTTATTCCTTTCTATCATCTCTGGGCCCTTTTGAGTAAGAATGGATTGCCGTCATCCCGCTGACATGTACATGATACTGGTGATGTCTGGTTGGAAATAGACATAGTTGAGGAGGAAGTCTTTTTTGAGGAATGTGTATTGGACTGTATGTGTTATTTGCTTTTGCAGTGTAATTTACATTTCTGCACTACCTCCATCCAATGATGATACTGATGCTTGCTTGTCCTCATATTTCAGCTGCCAACCTGACACATGAGGAGAGGCGCACTTTTCTGAAGAGGGCTGAACGTTACCACTACATCCTTGAGGTGGAAGTGGGATACCGCCAGATGGGCAAGAGATTCCATCACAAAAAAGCTTTGGGGAATGGCGTGCCTTTCCACAGGGAGGACCAAATAAGCAGGCACGAAAGGACACAGGCACAGAGTCGTCAGGGTTGCAGGGGGTCACAGCGATACCTACGCCCTCCACATCAGCTCCACCTGTCTGCACACAGCCACAACTACAGCCACCAGCAGCCGCTGTACAAAGCCAATTTGAGCTAGACCTCAGAAGGGTCATCAATCACATCCTCAAGAGACTGGACAAATTGGAGAAGGAATCAGCAGACAACAGGAGGATGTTGATGTACATAAAGAAAAATCTAAAAGGGAAAGAAATGAACAATTACACTTGTGGACTACCTCCCAGTTCCTTCCCCTCCCTTTTAGAGTTTTAATAGGTTTTAGGTTGGGTTTCAGATAGTTTGGATAAGGTTAGTGTAGGGTAGGCGTAAGTTAGGTTAAGTATAGTGGGGGTGGGTTTTGCTTATTATGTTTTTATTGGTGGGGATTGGGTGGGGGGGTCATGTTGGCGTATTTGTGTTTAAAAAAATAAATTAAAAAATAACAAAAAATAGACCATAGGATAAATTAGTACATGTGTAGTTATAGTAATCGCTGACCTACTTGTATCTTGTTTCTTAAGGGGGCAGGGGGGCAGTGTTTAGAGTGTGGTGTTTCATGTATAAGATACGTTTAGAATAGGTTAGATAGTTGTAGCTATTTGAGAAGTATAGTTACTATAGGTTAGTTTCGGATAGGGTAGGTTTTTGTTAATATTTAGGTAATTGGTTTTCATAATAAATCCTGTTTATAATTGCATAAATTTTGTGTAAGTTGCTTGGGTATCTGGGTCTTATCATGAGTGCACAGGGCAAATTGGGGGAATGGCATAGGGAATCCTTACTGTCTTAATATCCCTGATTTACCATGTACTTCCCCTATTGACGAAGGATCTGTCACATTGGCTGCAACATCACATCTACTAGTCAATATATTTGCCATCCAGTGTACCCTTCGTTCACAATGTCTGGTACTTCATTGTCATCGGTGTGGTCCTGTAGTTACAATGTTGGGAACTGTGACACATCTAACAACAGGCACGATTGGAACTGCATCCTGCAACACTGACAGGCACCCATCACTGATATGTTTAGCTTCCTCTGTACCACACAAATTAGTTGTTCTGGCAGTCACAGCTGGCTATATTGCCATTGACTTCGTTCTCAGCCAAACCTGCTGTATATCAAAAGGAAATCATATTTGCATCCATTTTTGTTTTTATACTCATTGAATTTGTTCTATCAGACAACACCATCATACACCTTTCTCATGTTAGGAATATTGTGTGTAGCTTTGTGTCCCACAGTCCTGCACTCATGTACTGCTAGTCTGTAAACATTGACATGGATTCTCACAATACAAGCATTTAGCTGAGTAGATGGATCACAGAAAACATAGACATGGTAAATGTGTACAAGGTGTTTATTTACAGGTGGAAGTGTTAACGTGAATTATTTACAATGTCCGGGTCTAAGACCCCATTAGTGAAAGTCATTGATATTTGACATGCTCAGGAGTAGTGTCCATAAGTGAGGAGGAACAAAAATTGCCAATCGGTATGTAAGAGACAATGACAGTACATAGCAGGCAAGTCAACAGTGGGTCGGTGAAGAGAGAACATTTCCTACTATCACAACACTGACATAATCTTAAGACCAGAACTAAGGAGAAATTGCACACGTGGCACTCACTGGTGCTACTGGGTACTTTTCCTACTGAAAGTTATTTCTTCCACATCTTCATCCTTTGATGTGTGTGGTGCCTCCTGTGCCATTGGTGGTGCTTTTGTAGAGGTAGCGGGTGCCACACACACTTCAGGGGATAAAGATATGGAGTCCAAGCTCCCGGCAGCTGCCATTTGTGTTAAGACATAAGGCATCACTGCAGCAAGGAGGAACTGCCGATTTTTCGAAATAGCTGCAACATCGCAGTGGTAGGCAACCATGTCTTCCCTGAGGGAGGCCACTTACCGCTGAATGAACTCCAGCCTCTTATCTGTTATGCTGCTGCCAGTTTGAAAGGGCAATTGTTATGGCTGCTCCCTCATGACAGCAGCTATGTCTGCCAGGAAGTTTATGCAATGGGGAGTGTGTGCCTTGGATGACAGATGTGTTTTCATTAGGTGTCATGAGGCACGTCTGCACTCCCTATAGGCTGTCTGCTATGGTCTCCATCCCCACCCATACCTGCTTGGCCTGCTTACACTGGACTCCTACCGCTGTCCTCTGAAAGCTAGTCCCTGGGTCCTTGGATTCCAGGGCTGTCTCAGTACTGGCAGGTGGTATATTTTGGTTGTTGGGTGGTTCATCTGGAGACCCCGCAACGCTGTGTATCCTCCTCGCAACTGGACGTGGTGTCTGGAGGGATCCTAGGACATCCTGGAGAGTCTGGTCATTGATGGTTGTCAGCTGGTCATCCAGTTCATCTTTGAAATCCGGGACAGGCAGGTCAACAGGAGGAGAGCCATCATCCTCTGCAATGAGATTGTAAAATTGGTATCAATCAATCAATCAATCAATCAACCAGGGAATTGTAAAGCACACTACTCACCTGTGAGGGTCTCAAGGTGCTGCGGAGGGGAGGGGGGAGAGAGTGGGTGGGAGGTGCTGCTACTGCTTAAACAGCCAGGTCTTGAGAAGTTTCCTGAAGGTAAGGTGGTCTTTGGTCTGGAGCAGGTGGGTGGGAAGAGTGTTCCACGTTTTGGCAGCGAGGTGTGAGAATGATCTACCGTTGGTTGTAGTTCTGCGGACGTGTGGGACGGTTGCGAGGGTGAGGTTGGCAGAGCAGAGATGCCGGGTCGGGGTGTAGAAGGAGAGTCATCTGTTGAGGTATTCTGGTCTGGTGTTGTGCAGTGCTTTGTGAGCGTGGGTGAGGAGTTTAAAGGTGATTCTCTTGTTGACTGCAGTGCAGGTTTTTTAGGTGGTCTGTGATGTGGCAGTGGCGGGGGATGTCCAGGATGAGGCGTGCGGAGGCGTTCTGGATGCGTTGCAGCCTCTGCTGGAATTTGGCCGTGGTTCCTGCATAGAGGGCATTGCCATAGTCCAGTTTACTGCTTACGAGGGCTTTGGTGACTGTTCTTCTGTTTTGAGTGGTTATCCATTTGTAGATCTTTCAGAGCATGCAGAGGGTGTTGAAGCAGGAGGAAGAGATGGCATTGACTTGCTGGGTCATGGATAGTGAGGCGTCCAGAATAAATCCTAGGTTGCGTGCGTGGTCGGTGGGAGTAGGAGCGGTTCCGAGAGTGGCATGCCACCAGGAGTCATCCCATGCGGAGGGGGTGGAGCCAAAGATGAGGACTTCCGTCTCGTCGGAATTGAGTTTGAGGCAGCTGCTCTTCATCCATTTGGTGATGGCCTTCATTCCTTCATGAAGGTAGGTCTTGGCGGATTCCTTGGTGAGGGAGAGGACCAGCTGGGTGTCGTCTGCATATGAGATTATGTTGAGGTTGTGGGATCGGGCGATGTTAGCGAGCAGGGCCAAGTAGAAGTTGAAGAGGGTCGGGCTGAGGGATGAACCCTAGGGTACGCTGCAGATAATTTTGGTGGCCTCCGAGCGGAATGAGGGGAGGCAAACTCTTTGGGTTCTTCCGGTGAGAAAGGAGGTGACCCAGTCCAAGGCTCTGTCGTGGATTCCAGCATTGCTGAGGCGTAAGCGTAAGGTGTGTTGGCAGACAGTGTTGAATGCAGCCAAGAGGTCCAGGAGGATGAGGGCTGTGGTTTTGCCGCTGTCCAGTATGGTTCTGATGTCGTGGGTGGCGGCGATGAGGCTGGTTTTGGTGCTGTGGTTACTGCAGATTCCAGATTGGGAAGGGTCCAGGGTGCGTTCTCTTCTAGGATGCTGGTTAGTTGTCTGCTGACGGCCTTCTCAATTACTTTTGCCGGGAAGGGGAGCAGGGAGATAGGCTGGAAGTTCTTGAGGTTCTTTGGGTCTGCCTTGGGTTTTTTGAGGAGGGCGTTGATCTAGACGTGTTTCCAGCTCTCCGGGAAGGTGGCAGACTCGAAGGAACTGTTGATGATCTTCCGTAGTTGGGGTGCGATGACAGAGCTTGCTTTGTTGAGGATGTGGTGAGGGCAGAGGTGTTGGTGGTTGCTGGGGGAACTGGGTGCTGAAGCTGTTGTGGATGTCTGCAATCTTGCGGTTGAAGTAGGAGGCTAGGGAGTCGCAGAGGTCTTGGGCTTGCGGGATGTCATTGGCATTAGCGCTGGGGTTGGAGAGTTCCTGTTGATTCGGACTTTGAAGGCAGTTCTTTTCGCAGCTCGGATAAGTTTGTGGTGTCTGCGGATGGTGTTTTTGAAGGCTCTGTGGTTGTCCAGAGTCTGATCTTGGCACCACTTTATTTTGAGTCTTTGTCAGCTTTGCTTAGATTCGTGGAGGTCGGTGGTAAACCAGAAGGCCTTTCTGTCGGTGCATCTATTGGAGGAATTCTTGATTGGGGCGAGAGTATTGGCACAGGTGTTGACCCATCGCCTGAAGTTGCAACCAGTGTCGGTGGTGTCGATGGGTGGGTTCTGGGAGAGGTTGTGATAAGTTGGCCCTCAGTGACCCTTGTTCCAACTGTGGTGGAGAATCCGTTGTGGGCGGTGGTGTGCTGGGGGTTTCTTGAAGAAGAAGTGGATGCAGCGGTGGTCTGACAAGGGGAGTTTGGTGGTGTGGCTAAAAGAGACATGATTGCTGGTGAAGAAAATAGGGTCGAGTGTGTGTCCTGTGGAGTGGGTTGGTGTTGTGACGACCTGTTTGAGGCCGAGGTTGTAGAGGTTGTCAAGCAGGGTGGTAGTGTTGTTGTCGTTGGTGTTCTCGAGGTGGAAGTTTAAGTCTCCAAGGAGTATCTAGTCAGTGGATGCCAGTGCGTGCATGCTGATAATGTCGGTAATGGAGTTGCTGAACTGCTGTCGTGGGCCGGGGGCCATTAGATGAGGGTCCCTCGGAGGGTGGTGTTTGTGTCAGTGTGGATTTGGAAGTGCAGGAGTTCGGCGGTGCAGAGGGTGTCTTTGGTGTTGGTCGTGATCCTGAGGGTGTTCTTGTGGGTGATGGCAATGTCTCCTCCTGGTTTGTTGGAGCGGTCCCTGCGGGTGATCTTGTAGCCATCCGGGATGGATATGGTGATGTCAGGCGCTGAGGAGAGGTTCATCCAGGTTTCAGTCAGGAAGGTGACATCTGGGGTGGCTGAGTTGAGTAGATTCCATAGCTCTACTGTGTGCTTGTGGACGGAGCGGGTGTTGAGGAGCATACATCTGAGATGGTTGCATCCTGCCTTGGTGGGTGGGTCATTGGCGTGGAGGCTGGTGAAGGTGCAGTTCCAGCAGGAGAAGGGTCTGCGGGTGGTCTGCGGGGAGGCTTGAAGGCAGACAGGAGAGCGGCCGGTGTTGAGGGCGCGAAGGGTGGTGGATTCGTAGTGAAGACATGCGTGGTAGCGGTGGGGGGATGGGAGCCAGGGGTTCTGGCGCTGGCCGCGGTCCAGGTGCGGACGGGTGCAGAAGGGCATGCTGTTGGCGCACCCTTGGTGCGCCAGTGGCACGCCCGCTGCGTGCGGCGGCCATTAAGTAGGGAGGTGTGGGGGAGGAGAGGACTGCAGGGAGGCGGGAGGGGGCGAAAAACGGTGCGTGAAATGGGGCGGAGCCAAACAAGGGGGTGGGGCCACGGGTCAGCAGCAGTGGGGTAGAGACAGACGGGGAGAGCGACACTGAGAGAGAAAGAGAGAGCGGAGTGAAAGAGAAACTAGGAAAAGGAGCACTAAGGGACAGTAGTGGAACAGAGAGCAAAGCAAAGCAGAGAAAAGGAGGAGAGAGGCAGAAGGTAGCCTAGTAGGAAAGCAGAGCTCTCCCACTAGACACCAGGGATGAGGCGCAGGCAGGGGTCAGGAGTTCAGAGGACTCAGGGAAAGGGAAAGGGCTCTACTTAGAGGGTGGAGCCAATGGAGGCAGAGCAATGCACTGACCACTGTGCACATAAGCCAGGCAGAACCCACCTACTGTAGTCAGGGCAAGGTAGTTACATGTCCAAGATCACCCCTGCTAACCCCCGTAGTAGCTTGGCTGAGCAGTCAGGCCTAACCCAGAGGCAATGTGTAAAGCATTTTTACAACACTCACAACACAATATATACTGCACAAAGTAAACACAACACAGAGCTATGTAAAAGTAAACTGTATTGCACAAAACATAATTAGACCAAACATTACATGTCAGTAATACTGTGCTACCTTAGCAGTTGTCAGAACGTTACACAGGTTACTAATACTCTGCAAGAATAAGCAGTTGTTACATTAGAACACGTAAGTACTCAGGATTCTGCAACATAAGCAGCAGTCAGGCATCACAGTAAAGAAATAAATGTACTTGTCATGGAATATAATAAATGCCTATACAAAAAGCATTTTTTAAACTTATGGCAAGTCATAAAACACATATAAACACATATAAACATATATGGTACATCATAAACCAAACAGGTTAGCATAAAAAAAATTAATTACGTTCATATTAGGAACAACTGAATTAGGTATGTCCAAGGAAAGTATCTGTATGTATGATAAAGGCACTTCTAATGCCAAGAAGATCAAAAATAGGCCCCCCGGTGCTCTGTGTGTTCCCTTGTGGGCCACTTTGACAATTGGGGGGGAAGAAGTGGGGTGGCACGCACCCCCTCTGGGTTTATTACAGGCCCCTCGTGGGGCCCGCGATCGCTGGAGACCCCCTGGGCCTCATCTGGCCCTCTGAGGGGGGGGGGGGCAAAATCCAGAAACAATTATTCGGCCCACCAATGGGGGCCTCACCGACTCTCGCGGGGGCCGTGGAGGCAAAACAACGAGGTAGGAACCGGAGTGCCATGCACCTCTCGCAGAGACCATGGAAAGGGGGGACGTTACCCTCGCCTCTCCCCAAGTCCTGCTTTCAGGACGGCCCTGGGATCCGGAGGAGACCCCCGATGAGGTCTCTCTCCCTCCTGGGGCTGCCTCCTTCTACTCACCCGCACCCGATCTGGTGCACAAGTGTTTTCTCCTCGTCCCTGCCGCAGCGGTGATCAGGCTAGGGTTGGGGCCTGTTGGCTCCCCCGGGGTGCTCCTTAAAGCATACTGAACCCCGGAGGCACCGTTAGCAGCGCGCTCGCACCAGCCTTGCTTCACTCGTGCCCCAGGGGCACTTGAAAGAGCGCGCGTCCAAAGCACTCGGCAAACTCAGCACACCCAGGTCGCGGCAGTGAATTCCAACAATAATAGGAGCACCTGGGTCGCGGTAGTGAGAAGGGGCACAGCGATCACAGCAAGCGCTTCTCAAGCATTAGGAATATCGTAAATAGGACGCTCCCAAGGTGCTTCCAGCCAACTAGGTAGGCGGCTTCTCCAGGCACTATGCACCTGCACTGGGGCCCCTAAACACAGCGCTGCCCTTGCGCTTTGGAGGAGTAAGAGCGCTCCTCCAGCGCTTGAGCAGTAAAGGTGGCAGTGGAACAGGGGCCACAGCGCCCAGGCCTTGGAGACAACAGGCAAGCACAAGGAAAATGCAGTAAGTAGAAAATCCTCCTGGTGACCGAGCAGGTCACAGGTCAGCACAACAGCAGCATTCCAGCAGCATCCTGTGTCCAGTTCCAAGTATGTTTCTTGTCCCAAGAATGTCTAAATTGTGGGGAAAAATCCCCTGTACTTATACTCAGTTCTGCAAAGCATTTTCAATGAGGAGGAGGGGGGTTTCAACCCGTTACAACTGGTTCTATGATTGTCCCCTCTCTCCTTCAGCACATGCTCCAAACATCAGTTCGGGGTAAACCTATTGTGTGAGGCCAGGGCACAGCCTTTACAATTGCAGGTGTGCCCCGCCTCTCCCTTCTCTCAGTCCAGGAAGACTATTCAGTATGTAGATGCACCTCTGTGACACCTCCACCCTCCTTGTATACAGTATGAAAAGTATGCACAAAGCCCAACTGTCACTCTGCCCAGACGTGGATTGGAGTCAAGCTGCAAAACACCAGTCATAAGCACAGAGAAATGCTCACTTTCTAGAAATGGCATTTCTGTAATGATAATAAAAAATCCACCTACACCAGTAAGCAGCACTTCTCACTACCATTACAACCATACCAAACATGTCTACACTACCCCTCATAGCTCAGACAATACCCCTTACACATAAGGCATTTATTTCCATTGCAATCCTATGAGAAGGCAGCCCTCACAGCAGTGAGAAAAACCAAATAGGCTGTTTGTCACTACCAGGACAGGCCATATAACTAGGCACATGTTCTGCCTTCTACATACATGGCACCCTCCCCATAGGACTAGCTAGGGCCTACCTTAAGGGTGACTTACATGTAGTAAAAGGGGAGTTCTGGGCCTGGCAAGTAAATTTAGATGCTAGGTCCCTGTGGCAGAAAACTGCGCACACAAGCCCTACGCTAGCAGGCCTGAGATAGGTTTGAAAGGCTACTCCAGTGGGTGGCACAAGCAGCTCTGCAGGCTCACTAGTAGCATTTAATTTACAGGCACTGGGTATAGGGATACCACTTTACAAGGGACTTATAGGTAAATTAAATAGGCCATTAGCTATAAGCCAATCATACCAAGTTTACAAGGGAGAGCACATGCATATTAGCACTGAATAGCAGTGAAACTGTGTTCAGTCATAACGTCAGCCAACAAAGGTCAGAAAAATAAGGAGGAAAAAGGCAAAAAGTTTGGGGCATGAACCTGTAAAAAGGCCAGGTCCAAAAAAAATCAATCTTTGATTGTCCTGGCAGTTGACATGGCACATCATTCATTTGGTAGTGGAAGCTCAATGACAAGTTACAGGCCCAAGGTTGTTACTGTACATTATGGGGAATATTCATGAGCCCCTAGCCCCTTTGGGCTGCCTCGTATTTACAAGGTGGCATTAAGCCACTTATTGTGGCTTGACCCCACCTTGTAAATATGGCCCCTTCCCATACAGCACTTAGCGTGGAAGGGGTGTGCAATGGCTGTTGCTGTGGGCGGCCAACACTAACTCCCATTGTATTTTGTCGCTGCCCCAGATTTATGTTTTTTTGTAAACCTGAGGCAGTGCCAATATCTAACACCACCCCAGGGGTGTCATTAGCAAGGCGCAATGATGAAGTATACTTTAATTCCACAGCACACATGGATCAACCAGATTGCATTTCAGTTTCTTGTTGTGTAGGAAGGTGCTCAATAGCCTGGCACTGCTAGGTTGTCGCTAGTCGACAGCCAGCGGTGTCATTGGTCTTAATCCACCAGGCCAGCACTGCAATCAGCTCTGCCCTCCAGATTATGATCCCGCTTTTCCACCACCTTTTGCATGGCGGTGCAGGGGCTCCCATGGGCAGCCCTTTTGTGATTTCCACTGCCCAATTTATGGGAAGTGAAAAACGCAGCGGATGCTGTCGCACCCAACACACCCATACATTGACGATAGCTATATTCCAAGCCAACATCAAAGTAGTGGTGAGATTCCAAAAGAGCTGGCGGGCGAAAACACTGTTTCATCCTGCCGTACCAGGGGGACACTTGTCATGCCCACTTCGGAGAGAAGACTGCACTGGCGGTCTTTCCAACGCAGGACTTTGCCGCCAAAAGAGCGCCCGCCGGCCCAGCGGGAAAGGCCCTGCAACAAGGAAGCCGGCTCCGAATGGAGCCGGCGGAGTTGCAGGGGTGCGACGGGTGCAGTTGCACCCGTCGCGATTTTCACTGTCTGCTAAGCAGACAGTGAAAATCTTTATGGGGCCCTGTTAGGGGGCCCCTGCACTGCCCATGCCAGTGGCATGGGCAGTGCAGGGGCCCCAAGGGGCCCCACGACACCCGTTCCCGCCATCCTGTTTCTGGCGGTGAAAACCGCCAGAAACAAGCTGGCGGGAAGGGGGTCGCAATCCCCATGGCGGCGCTGCAAGCAGCGCCGCCATGGAGGATTCCCCCAGCCGGGGTAAATCCGGCGGAAAACCGCCGGACCCGGCTGGGCGACCACGGCTTCACAGCCGCGGTCGGAATACAAAATGAAGCACCGCCAGCCTGTTGGCGGTGCTTCAGCCAGCCTCCACCCTGGCGGTCATAGACCGCCAGGGTCAGAATGAGGCCCCATGTGTTGTATTTGTTTTATTGTTTGTTATTCCCATATTGGTAATATGGCTGTTTATGAGTTGTTGTGGGTTCACCCTGTATGTGTTGTATTCTACAGGTTGCAAACTTTAGTGAAGATTTTCCTCTTGTGGCAAGGTTCAGGTCAGCAACAAGATGTGTAGCTCAACACTGCACCAGGTTAGATATGTAGGGAAGTGCCATGTTTACTGGGATACGGGACAGTCCTGCAGTTCCCCCTGTGGCTGCACAGATTTGTTCTCCCTGCACTGAGACAGGCATTGTTGTAGCATGATGAAGGAGTGGCTGCCTTGAGGGGATGAATTGTTTGTGTGCAGGGTGGTGTCCCTTCCTGCACATGTACGTGTCATGTGAGCTAAGGTGGCATTTCAATGTGTGCTGCAAGATGAATCGCACATGTAAAGGCAATGCGACAAGGAGGTAAGGGAGCATTTTTGCAACATACACCACCTTGACCCCACCCCAGGAATGGTATTGACTACCGTCCTAGTCTCAGATGTCTAAGTTGTGTAGGTACAGGAGTTTTGACAATATGAGGTGTTGTGATGGCACAGCCACAGGCACGGTAATTACACGTCCCTTCCAGCCAATGTGCTGCATATTTACATGGTGGAGTATAGCCCTGGTGATTTGCGTATGTCCACATTGTGTATATGTTGGAGTGCATAGCAAACAAGGCGTGTGTACAAGTGTTGCTTGTGTGGGGATGGGGCATCTTGATTCAGGGCCAATGTGTCCCCATTAAATCCTTTAGCATGCATTGAGTGTGTCCTCTGTATCTCCCCCCTTCTACCATTTGTAAGATTCCAGTTATTTCTCCCATTCAACTTACCCTACATTTGTGGTGGTGGTTGGAAGTCTGCTCTGTCCTGTCCCTGGATTGCTGTGACCAGCTCTTCCGGAATGACCAATGCAACCATCTCCTCCAGCTCATGCAGGTCCTCCTTTGGTGCAGGACTTCCACCTCCAGTCTGCAGTGCTGCCTTTCTGTTCCTGGCCAATTTCCCCTTAGGTCTGCGCTTATAATTATGCCAGCAATCATTGCACTCAGTGAAAGTTCTCTTCACCTCTGCCACGTTGTTGATTTTGTCCACTATTTGTTGCCATATAGCCTTTCTCTTACCAATTGGCAATTTGGAGGTGACCACGAGCTGGTGTTGGTGCTCTGTCACCTCTCTGACAAGGATGTTGTGCTCCTCTTCTCTAAACCAACTTTGTGTTTTTCTTCTCTTTCTCCAGGGACGTCTGTGGATCCTCCTGGCTGGTGTTTGGGCAATTGGGTCTCCCTGGGGTCTCTCCTGGCCTGATAATTCCATCTTCTCTTTCAATTGCGGTTTTACCTGCTTGTGCATTTAAATTTGACGCTAATGTGGTGTAAAAATGGCACTAACCCTTTTGCGACATTCTTACCTGCTGCAAAACAGTCTTGCGCCACTTTTGCAGAATTAGCGTCATTCATTTTTCCAACAGGGCACAATGGTTAGCATATTTTTTTTTTTTTACGCTCACCATTCTTTGGCATCATCGTGCGTCATTTCTTAAATATGGTGCACAGATGGCGCTAAGGAATGACGCTAGCTCACATTAAAAAAATGGTGCACAACTGCGTTAGCGCTGTTGTGTGTAATTTTCCATAAATATGGTTCCTAGTGTAATTCCAGTCAGCAGTTTGGGCTGTAGTCATGTTCAAAATTTTGAAAAATCCCATAGGCATTGAATGTGGAAAAAGTGTTTTGGAACCTTACCACCCCTTTTATCGGCCCTGCTTGACAGGCAATTGCAATAACAATCTCTCTCTTCCATCTCTTTATGGGATGGAAGAGAGAGAGAGAGCGACAGGACCAGGGGATAGCCTGAATGCCACTGTGATCCTAGCTAGTGCCCTACATCCTGCGGGAACTGGCATTGCTCCTGCAAGCAGGGAGCTGCTTTAAATAGCAGCTCCCTGCTTGTGGTAGCAATGTTTTCATCTGTTCACTGCATGCATATTTGCAGACAGGGAAACAGATGAAAACTTTACTTTCTGCAAGTGAGATTTGTTTGACAGCTCTAACTTGCAGAGGGTGAAGTGTTTGCTTTGACTTGATTGGAGTTGTCAAAGCTCCCACCAAGTCAGAGCAAACAGCTTTGTCCCAGGGGTAGGCACACCAGGACATAGCAGGAGCCTGCCCTGGGGGGTGAAAAAGCTCTGGGGAGGTGGTGGTCCCAAGGTCTGCAGGGTGCCCCCATGTTGTATTTGATTGAGGCCCAGGAGAGGCGGTGATCCCTGTAGCTGGGGGGGAGCCGCGTCACCCCCTGCATTGTATTTGATTGAAGCCCTGGGAGGCAGTGGTCCCCAGGGCTGTGGGAGGTCTGCAGAGCCCCCACATTGTATTAGATTAAACCCCCAGGGAGATGGTGGTCCCCAGGGCTGTTGAGAGCCAAGTGCTCCCCTTGCATTATACTTGATCGAAACCTTAGGAAGGTGGTTTTCCCCAGGGTTGTGGGGGGCACATGGCCTCTGCATTCGTTTTCACTGAAGCCCTGAGGAGTGGTGGTGGTCCCAGGGGCAGTGCAGGGCCTGGGACGGTTCCCCGCATTGTATTTGATTGAAACCCAAGTGAGGTGGAGGTCCCTAGGGCTGCAGGGGGGAGCAGGCCCGCACATTGAATTTGACTGAATCCCTGGGTAGATCGCTGCCCCCTGAGCTGGGGGGGTATGCACCGCCGTATTGTATTAGATTAAAGCCTCGGGGAGGTGGAAGTCCCCAGGGCTGTGAGGGGCCATGTGGCCACTGTATTGTATTTGATTTAAGCCCTGGGAAGGTAGCGGTCCTGGGGCCACCCTCTTAAGGATCCAACCCTACAAGAGAGAGCGAGAGAAAGTAAGAGACTGATAGAGAGCAAGCGATGTAGGCTTTGATGAATGATATACATAGAATTAGGTATTTCTGAACAAAATGAGAAGAAAAATGTTTTTGTTAATTAAAAAAGAGTGAGCTGGCCTTCCAGCATATAACTTACATATTTATAGTTAATAAGAAATTAAATCAGGAAACGACCACAGACTCTCCTAGACTAGAAGCCCTAACCTTTAGTGTGCATGTCTGAGATATTAACCACGAGGCCAGAGGTGAGTCCTTACTGTGCAGTATCCGGACTTGGCTATGACACTCAAACCACAGATTTTGAGGGGAAAAAGACTTCAATGTTCCATCACTAGGAATGTTTAACAGTGAAAAAGCTAGAGAATAACAAGACACACTGGCAAGCAGTACTAGGATTTGAACGCAATACTAGGATTTCAACATTCAGCCTATTGAGTGAAAGCATTGGCCTTGACCATTAGGCCAGAAGTGACTCTCTTCTGCTCTGCATCTGAATGTAATTGTAACATTCTTACCAAACATCTTGCTAGTCTGACTCTTTGAAGTCATTGTGTGGAGAAACCATTGCAATGATAATCTCTCTCTCTCTCCAATCCATGGGATGGAAGAGAGAGAGAGAGAGAGAGTGACAGAACCTCAGGAATGCGTAAATCAAGGCCGGGGGGGGGTCCAGGACTCAATCTCCCAGGCTCATTTTGGCATTGCAACTGCCTGTCATAATTACACATGCCTGAAGGGAAATAATTTGGAGCTGCTGCCCCCACTGCCTAGGACGCATGAATCAAGGTCGGGGGGCAGGACTCAATCTCCCAGGCTCATTGCAGCTGCCTGTCATCATTATATGTGCCTGAAAGTGCATAGATTGGAGCTGCTGCCCCCGCTACACGGCACATGTGAATCAAGGTTGGGGAACCCAGGACTCAATCTCCCAGGGTCATTGTGGCACTACGGCCGTCTGTCATCACTGCATGTGCCTGGAGGTGCATAAATTGGAGCTACTCTCCCTGCTGCGTGGGACATGTGAATGAAGGTTGCGGGCCCAGGACTCAATCTCCTAGGCTTATTACGGCACTGAATCTGTATTGTCATCACTACACTTGCCTGGAGGCAAGTAAAATAGAGCTGCTGCCCCCGCTGTGTAGAATGCATGAATCAAGCAGCGGCATATGTAAAGCATTCAATAATCACAAAACAGTAAATAAGTAAAACACAAACACAATAAAAATCCAACACTAATTTATGAGAATAGAGTATATGTTTATCTTTAAAATGACACTAAAATGACAAAAATGAAATAAAGGGAACCAGAGATATAAATGTTAAAGATTAAGGGGTATATTTATAATACCCTAGCTCTACATTGTGTCACATTAGTGTAATTTCTTTTTACGCTAATGTGGCTTAACGTGGCCAAATTTATCATGCCATGCATTGTGCCATGTTGTAAACCTTTGCGCTACATTATGCCTGTGCCAGGTCTAATGTATGCGTTCCCCCGTTGGGGGGGGCAAAATCTAGCAGATTTCCTTGCATCATTATTTACCGCACTTTGAACTCCTGCTCAGAGCAGGCGTTAAAAAGGGGTTCCATTATTTCTAATGGGCTCCTATGTTCTCTGCAGGAGTAGCGCCAACATTTTGTACATCAATAGCATCAACAAAATGACGTTATTGCCCCTATCCTGCACCATGGTGCGCCGTATTTTAGATACGGCGCGCACATAGTGGCGGTAGAGGGACGCTAAGGGGTACAAGGAAAGTGGTGCTGCGTTGAGTGCGGTGCCACTTTCCATAAATATGTCCCCAAATGTTTTCTAGAGCATTGAAATCAAAAGATCCAATCTGGACATCTGGTTGCGCTTGACCACGCAAAGTCAAAATTTGAGGCCCACCGCGATGGAGCCCTGCTCAGCTTCAGTGAGTGGGAGGCCTCGGTTAAAGTTTTACCTTCGGACTTAGGGCCAGATTTAATAAAAAGTGGTGCAGCGCGGTGCTGTGTCAAAATTGACAGCTCCGTGCTGTGTCACTTTAGAAACGCAGGGATGTGTCTTATTTACTAGAATACGGTGCACCCCTGCATCTCCCCCTATGCTGGTGCTAAATTGAGCTGCTTAGCACCAACGCAGGCATCCTTACACCATCCTGCAAGGATGCCTGCGTTGAGGGATTTAATTGTTTATGTGCAGGGAGGTATCCCTTCCTGCATATAAACAATCACTAATGGCAATTTGGCACTTCTGTGTGTGCTTCAGAATGCAGCACACACAGAAGTGCCAAAGCGTAATTTTGAAATAGCTTTTTTTATGTGCAGGAAGGGACACCTGCTGCAGTATTATGATACAGATGAGAAACAGCCAGCAGTCCAGCCACTTCACCACCTGTACCGCCAGTAAGGGAGAGCCGCTGACTACGGCGGAGGCCATCTTCAGCCTGGCAGAAAGGCCCTTACCGCCCACCGTATTACGACACACCACACTGCCTGGATTTCCGAGGCAGAACCACCGCCACACAAAGCCTGGCGGAAATGACCCATATAAAAGGAAACACTCACTGGAGGGAAACAGACGACACACACGCTGACATGGAGTGTGAACTTGAGATCATACCAGTGCTTCTCCTTGCAATATACTTCCAGGACCCTGACCGCCGACGAAGACGACGATGGTAAGTACAGCTGCCTAGCACAAATGGAAGGGAAGGGGACAATTACACACACACACACACCCGCACACCCCAATGCATACACCCTCTCACCCCTCCCCCACAAGACATACATTGACTACAGAAATGCACTTACCAGACACATGTAAAGAGACAGTAGATTAAATGCACATACCTTCTACACCACCCTCCCATAGTGAAACGGTGGACAACGGAATTGCATTGCACTAACATGGCTGTTAGCCAGATATATTAAAACAGAATCCGCATAAAAAAAAGTAACTATGTACAAACAAGGCCATAGGCCAGTCCATGTCCAAAGTTCGTTAGGGCATATTTAGCCCCTACTTGACTCCTGCAATGAGACTGGCCTCCACCAGGCTGGGACATCAATGGGGCAGACAGACACCTCAGGGAGCAGGGGCAGGAGGTGACGGGGTGGGAACTCAGGTTTCAGAGGGGGAGAGGATTTGGGCTTTCCCTTGGAAGGAGGAGGAGTGGGCTTGGACCAGAGAGTGGCAGAGAGATCAGGCTTACCACGGGGCTTCTTCCTCCATGGGGAAGGGGCAGGGAATGGGAAGGGCAGACTGGGGAGGATTTGGACAAGGAAAGAGTGGATTTGGGAAGGCCAAAGGAACATTTAGGGATTAAATGTGGTAGGCCAGTGGGTTTGAATAGGTCTACACAGGAAAGGAAAAGTTTCTTAGGTGCAGGGGGATGGGCTTTGGAGACAGGTTTGGGAGTGGAGGTTGAGAGAGTGGTTGTCAGTGGTGTAGGTGTGCTGGCAGTGGATGCAGGTGCATGTTTAGTAAGCTTATGTTTGGTGGATGTGTATGGAGTGGATGAGTGCAAGTGTTTGTGTGCTTTGGGAGGAGGGGGTGGACACAGTGGGAGAAGACAGGCTGCCAGTGTATATGAATGTTGTGGCTGCAGGTCTGGTGAGTGTGCTGCAAGTGTCAGTGAAGGTAGTTGTGGTGAGTGCAGGTGTGGTGTCTGGGGTGCATGACTGGATGTCAGCCGTTGTGGTTACTGGAAGAATGGTGGCTGCAACAGCACCTGAGGGTGCAGTGCATGTGGGTGTCAGACAGAGAGGAGGGGGAGGGCGACACAGAGAGGGAGGTGGATGTTGTTGTGTTTTGCTTTTGAATGTTGGGTGTGTGCCTGCTTGTGGTGGGACGTGTGGTGACTGTGTTTTTCCTTGTGCTTCTTGAGTGATGTTTTAGGTTCATGCTTGTCTCTATGTGTGCTTGGGATGGGTGAAGGGAGTGGGGTGCTGGAAAGGGCAGAGGTGGTTGGAGAGGGGGCGGAAAGACCAGGGACACTGGCTGCCATCAAAGAGGAGGCCAGAGCCTGAAAAGATCTCTGTAGGCCAGACATGGCACCGTGAATGCCTTCCAGGTAGGCATTGCATTGCTGCATCTCAGATGCCAGCTCCAGGATGGCATTCACGATGGTTGTCTGACCTACAGAGATGTTTCTCAGGAGTTCAATAGCCTTGTCAGTGAGGGCAGCAGGGCTGACTGGGGCAGGGGCAAAGGTGCCTGTGGCAAAGGAGACGCCCACCCTCCTGGGTGAGTGGGCACAGCCAACTTGGTGGGGAGCTACTGGGAGGGCAGTGCTGGTACGGGGTGGCCAAAGATGACACAGATTAGGTGGTCCCAGAAGGGTCCGCCACCACCAGGGAGCTGCCATCGGAGGAGGTATCAGCGTCACTACCTGCAGTGGTAGTTGCCTCCCCTGTGGTGCTCCCCTCGCCCTCCAATCCACTGGTCCCATTGGCGTCGGTGGTCTCTACCTCCTGTGTCCTGTGGGCCGCAGCATCCCCACTCGCCAGTGTCTCAGCTCCCTCGCCAGATGATGCTACTGCACACAAGGACACAAGAGCACAGAGAGGGGAGGTGGAACAAAACAATAAAGAAGGCTGTCAATTACTGACTACATGGCATGTTGGCACACACGCACTCCCACCCATTCCTGACACTATCCCTCAACATACCCTATTATAGCTAGGTAAGGTGCCCTGATTGGTGTGCTTGCTCCCACACTACACTGACCTAACTACACTTGACTGCCCAACTTCATCACCACCTGGTCCTTACTCCTACAAATAGGTTGATATGGGCAACAGAGAGGGGCGCTGTGAACCCACCATGTACCATTCCCATGGGACAACCTCTAACCCACTAGCCCAAGCATGGAAACTGTCACAGGGCTCCATACCCACCTATTTCTACCTAAGCACACAATCCCACAGACGGAGAGGTGGGAGGACTGTATTCTTACACCTGTCTATGGCCCTGCCACTACAGTGCATGCACCCTATTGCACCCAACTACACTCAACAACCATCACAACAGTGTAGGTACTCACCCCCTTGTGGCTGTTGTGCTGCCTTCAAGTGCCCATCCAACTGCAGATTGGCCACCGCCAGAATGCGGGCCATTAGTGGGGTCAGGGTCCGACGGGCACGCCTCCCTCTTCGGGCGACCATCCCAGCTGGGTCTCAGCAGTCTTCCGGGCCCAGCATCTCAGGTCCTCCCACCACTTCCTGCAGTGGGTGCTCCGCTGGCTGTAGACTCCTAGGGTCCTGTGAGAAAACAGGGCTGTTTGCAGAGGCCCCCTAACTTTTTGCCCCCATTTTCCACTTTTTGCTGGTGTTTTCCTGACTCTGATGGTGCCCTGGGTACTGCTAACCAGTCCCAGGGCCTGTGCTCTGTGTAAAATGGATATGCAAATTAGGCTAATTATAATTGTCTAAGTTAACCTACCTATAAGTCCCTACTATATGGTAGGGCATGTAGGTTTAGGGACCACAGCATAGGTGGTGCACCCATAGGTGCACTGCTGAGGTGCCCAGTGTCATTTTAAAGGCAGGCCTGCCTTGCTGGCTGCTTTTAAATTAAAGTTATATGCAAATTCGACTTTGGAATTAAAAGTAGTTCCAAAGTCTTAAACTACCTTATTTTTACATATAGGTCACCCCTAAGGTGTGCCCTATGTGCCCCTAGGGTTGGGTGCCATGTAACTATAAGCAGGGACTTTATAAAAATAGTTTTATAAGCCCTGGTGAGGTAAAAATAGCCAAATTCGTTTTTCCCTCATTGTAGTAAATGGCCTTCATAGGCTAGAATGGGGAGACTTTATTTTAATTTTTAAAGTCTCCTTAAATGATGCATACCAAGAGTTTGGTATCAAATTAATTGTTGTAATAAATCCCACAACTTCCAGTTGTGGGATTTAATATAACTTGTTCAGGTAAAGAGTTTAAAACTTTATCTGAAAAGTTGCCAATTTCAGCCCTGCATTGTTTTTGCTGCTGTGCTCTGATTGGCCAGCCTCTAGGAGCTTGGCCAAGCTGCCTTGATGAGGTGTGAAGTGGCCTGGCTTCACACAAAGGAATGTGCCTGTGGGAAGGAATCTCCCCTCAGCAGATGGTGAGGCAGGAAGGGGGAGGGCTGCCAAACTGGTCATCAAAGGCAGAGAAGGACATTTTAAGCAACCAGCAACACCCCCACATCCTGCAACCCCAGACAACTAGGTGCCCCCCTGATTAGATTAGGAGAGGGCAGGAGAGGGGTGTGTTTATGATTTTTAGCCACACCAGTGGGTGGGCTCAGCCAGATGTAACCTCCAAAAATCAGATTCAGCCATGATGGATTTTTAGAGAATGTTGCCTCCTGGGATTGATTTTTGCCACACTTCCCAGGAAGTGGTCATCACAGGGTGAAGGACCCTGCACCTGATTGGAGAACCAGGACCCCCCTGCTTTTCACCCAGGAGCAAGGATAAAACTGACAGACCTGCACCCACACCTCAGTTCCCTACCACATCCAACAAGGAAGAACAACAGAAGAAGAAGGTCTGCCCTGCTGGACCCCTGGCCTGCACCTGGAACCTGCACTCAGAAGGACTGCACCAGCTGCAAACTTGGGCTTCACCACAAGAAGGACTTTGCCTGGCTTCAACTGGTTCAAGGATGGACTCCCTGTTTGCTAAAGGTGAAAAATTGCTAACCAGAGTCCCCTGCACCAACTCCTGAAGAAAGCGACCAGCTGACCACTGTCCAGAGGCCAAAAAGGAGTTTGCACCAGGTGCATTCTGGGAGTTGTAGTCCGCACCCCCCAAGGACCATCTCAGAACTTCTGGACCCTTGGGGTGAGCTGTGGACCCCAAAAGAACCTTAAAAGGACATCTGGGAGAAGCCCCAGAAGTTTGGAGAAGTTTGGACAACATTTGTAAAAAAGCTCCATAGAGGGACCGACCCTCCGCGGCAACTCTAGCCGGCTTGCCTCAACCACGACCCGGCCTGATTTGCTGGTTCATCCCGGTAAAGAAAATCTCTGAAAAAGAGACTAAGGGGGTCATTCTGACCCTGGCGGCCGGTGACCGCCAGGGTCACCGACCACGGGAGCACCGCCAACAGGCTGGCGGTGCTCCCGAGGGCATTCTGACCGCGGCGGTTCAGCCGCGGTCAGAAAGGGTAAACCGGCGGTCTCCTGCCGGTTTACCGCTGCCCCAATGAATCCTCCATGGTGGCGGAGCACGCTCCGCCGCCATGGGGATTCAGACACCCCCTACCGCCATCCTGTTCATGGCGGGAAACCAATGGCATGGGCACTGCAGGGGCCCCCGTAAGAGGGCCCCACAAAGTATTTCAGTGTCTGCTTTGCAGACACTGAAATACGCGACGGGTGCAACTGCACCCGTCGCACCCCTGCAACTACGCCGGCTCAATTCTGAGCCGGCGTCCTCATTGCAGGGGCATTTCTGCTGGGCCGGCGGGCGCTCTTTTGGAGAGCGCCCGCCGGCCCAGCGGAAATGTCTGAATGGCCGCCGCGGTCTTTTTACCGCGGTGCGGTCATTCGGCGGCGGAACCTTGGCGGACGGCCTCCGCCGTCCGCCAAGGTCTGAATCAGGCCCCATGTCCGAAGGTAAAAAGTTGACCGGGACCTTACAGCCAGCGTATCCGAGGAGGGCTCCATGGACATCGGATCAAGATCCAGGTTTACCCCGGTCGAAGGATTTTCACCTCGAAAAAACGACTAAGTCCAAAGGTAAAAATCTCCACCGAGGATTCCAGCATTGCGTATCCGGAGAAGGGCTCCAGGAGATCGGATTGGACTGGCAGGTTCGTCCCGCTGAAGAAAATCTACAAAAAAGAGACCCAGTGTATGGTAAACTTTTAACCGAGGCCTCCCGCGGCCTGTAGCCGAGCAGGGCTCCATCGCGGTCGGCCTGAAACTTTGACTTTGCCCCGGTCGAGGTGCAACCAGATGACCCGTTTGGCGCTTTTTGTTTCTAGGCGCAAAAAAAAAAAAAATTCTTTACAAATTCATATCTCCGGTTCCCCTTATCCGATTTTATTCGTTTTGGTGTCATTTTAAAGATAAAATTGGTTTTGGATTTTTAAACTGTTTCCTGTGTTTTATTAAATTACTGTTTTGTGATATTTGAATGCTTTACACTTTGGGGGTGATTTTAACCTTGGCGGACGGCGGAGGCCGTCCGCCAAGGTACCGCCGCCAAATGACCGCACCGCGGTCAAAAGACCGCGGCGGCCATTCAAACATTTCCTCTGGGCCGGCGGGCGCTCTCCAAAAGAGCGCCCGCCGGCCCAGAGCAAATGCCCCTGCAACGAGGACGCCGGCTCAGAATTGAGCCGGCGTAGTTGCAGGGGTGCGACGGGTGCAGTTGCACCCGTCGCGTATTTCAGTGTCTGCAAAGCAGACACTGAAATACTATTTGGGGCCTTCTTACGGGGGCCCCTGCAGTGCCCATGCCACTGGCATGGGCACTGCAGGGGCCCCCAGGGGCCCCGCGGCACGCCCTACCGCCATCCTGTTCATGGCGGGTTTCCCGCCATGAACAGGATGGCGGTAGGGGGTGTCTGAATCCTCATGGCGGCGGAGCGCGCTCCGCCGCCATGGAGGATTCACTGGGGCAGCGGTAAACCGGCGCGAGACCGCCGGTTTACCCTTTCTGACCGCGGCTGAACCGCCGCGGTCAGAATGCCCTCGGGAGCACCGCCAGCCTGTTGGCGGTGCTCCCGTGGTCGGTGACCCTGGCGGTCACCGGCCGCCAGGGTCAGAATGACCCCCTTTGTCTCCTAAGTTAAGCCTTGACGCTCGTTGCCAAGCTACCAAGGGTTGAGCTGGGTTTAATTTACTGAGACCTAACTGGACCTAAGTGGAGGTTAGTGGCCTATTGCTAAGTGTAGGTACCTACCTGCCCTTACCAATAACCCATTTTCCAACAGGTCCACACTTCCTTGACGATGGCTCGCCATAACCCCTTCTTCTGATGGGCGCTAACCTGCATAGGACACCCAGAATAAGAAAAACAGATGTCAATGTGGGTGCCCCATACACATATGGCATGTTGGTACAACTTGACATAGAACATGGAGACAGACAGACAGACAATAGCCAACCCACAAATGACCTACCACACTACAGCCACATTCACATACATTTCAAGGACGCCAAAAAGCCACTCACCTGGTCCTCTGGTCGCCCATACAGCTTTGCGTACAGGGGTAGGACCCCGTCCACCAGCTTCTCCAACTCCTCCATGGTGAAGGCCGGGGCCCGTTCCCCTGTTGTACACGCCATCTCAAGGACCAGTGTCAGGACACAGCAGCACACGCAGTGGAGTAGTTGCCGTCTCGAGTTGCAGGAGTCAAGTGGCAAGGCAAAATGGCGGTGTAGACCGTGGCGGTGTGCACCGTCACCACTGGCGGTGATCATGATTGGCCCCTGTTCCCCATTGACACCAATGTTAACCAATGAGCAGTTGCACGGTGGTCCACTCCACCTATTGCCATGACGATTAACACCAGCTGAATGATGTCACTTCCTATTCTCATGTAGGGAAGACCCCAAGTAGTCCCTCTGGATAACTGTGCATCTCTTTGTTTCACAATATATATAGGTGTTTCATGCATAGGACCATCTCTAAAGAAAACCACCCACCTTGCAAGCCCCTCTTTTTGTCATTCATTGTTTTAGTACAGCAACTAGCTGTGGGGCATTTTTCTTGATTGCATTAAGGTACAAATCTACCTTCTTGCCATCATGTCAGACCTCCAGGGTCTCAGTTTCGACTATGACATTGTCCTAGCGATTATCCAAACCCCTTCAATTTTAGGGGAAGATAACAGTAGTCCTTCTGGTTGTTCCAAGGAAGATTGGGATGGATTATCTACTTTTAAAAAAGAATTACTTAAAACAGTTTTACATGGCACAATAATGACAGAATATCTCAGAGCTAATATTGCACCTAATAGCATTATATTTGCGAATATCCCACATATTTATTTACAAGACCTATAGTTTAGAAATGACTGGGCACAGATATCTTGGAAGTGCACATGGGACTGGTTGGTTCTGATAATAAACACTTCAAAAAGATTAACAGATTCCATAACTATTCAGATTACAATGATGGAGAAGACCATCAAAACTACTGTTCAACTTGCCTAATATAGGTCTTGTTTAGCTGAAATTAATTCGGAACTCAACGAGACAAAGGAACATCTTACATGCCAAAAAATCACAAAACTACAGAAAGATATGAAAAAGTTTAGCAGGGAGAAATTATACCCTTATACTAAGGAAGACTATCATCTTTAAGGAGGCTCAGGGTCTTCAGGCAAATCTAGGGGCTTTCCCCGGAAACCACACCCCTATCACCACTACAGTTCTAGTTCAGATGATTGGAGTAGTGATGAGGAACGGAAGAAAAATCCTCAATCGTCAATTCACTACAATGAATGTAGCACCTCCATTTCCCTATCCACAATTCCCTATGTGGAAACAACCTTAGTATCCTTTTTTCCAACCCCACCCACAAACGCCATTCATTCCTTTTTTAGGAAGAGGCTGGGGCAGGGGCAGAGGAAAAAACAGAGGGGGAGGCAAGAGCGTACACTGGGCTCCAGAATAACCACAAATGGTGACCAGGAGTCACAGCGGAACATCGATAAAGAAAACTTGGGGGGTCATTACAAGCTTGGCGGGCGGCGGTCGTAATACGGGTCTTCGTACCGCCAGCCAGTTGGCGGTACGGACGCCACATTACCCCTGGCGGTCTCCGACCGCCAGGGTCATAATGACCCCCTTAGTGGTCAATGTATCTGGGAAAATACTATCTCTGAAAGAATTGAGAGTTCTAAAGAAGGGTTTGGGCTTTGTCCCTACCCCTAAGGAAGATCTATTCAGACTAAATTGTGAAGTAACTTCCCTCTTCAGGAAGATTTGCTTACATTTTTTCTTTAAAGATCGCTCCATGCTGACTCAGATGGGTTATACTAACTTGAGAAAACCGTCCACCTTTATGCCCCGTCCGAGTGAGGTCCCTATCGAAGTTTTGACATTCAAAAAGGCGGTCTGTCACAAGATCGGTTTACTTCAACCCAGATACCTCTTTCAAAATCTATCCAATGAAGAGAGGCAAGCTATTCACTCACTGTCCCAAGATCCAGACATTGTTATAAAACCAGCTGACAAAGGGGGAGCCATTGTGGTTTTGGATACTGCATTCTATAGGCAAGAGTGTATGAGATTACTGAGTGATACCTCACACTATGAACATATAGTGACTAACCCTACACTAAGGTTGCAATAAACCATACGTAGTATGATAGATAAAGCAGTTACCTTAGGATGGGTTACACACCAGGAATCAGAGTTCTTAGATACCAAAGAACCTTGAGTCCCTTACTTTTATCGTCTTCCCAAAATGTACAAAGAGACCCCACCTCCTGGTCCCCCAATTGTGTCTGGGATGGGATCAGGATTAGAACCTTTATCCAAATTTTGTGATTTTTTTCTTCAACTAATTGTTCAGAAGACATCCTCCTATCTCAAAGACACTAAGGATGCTTTGAAATTACTTGACCGTATCAATGAGAGTGGTACCACTGATATGTTGATTTGCCTGGATGTGGAGGCACTATACACGAATTTACCACAAGAAGCTGTTGAAGAGATTCTAACTTCCAGCATAGGGCCCCACAAGACTCCGGTCAGTTTTGTTTTAGAATGTGCCTGTCTAGCTCTAAAAGATAATTTTTTCCAGTTTGAAGATGACCTATATCATCAGATACAAGGGACTTCCATGGGTAGTTCCTTGGATCCCAGTGCAGCCTGACTCTATATATATCCCTGAAAAACACCATATCTTGGAACCTACACAACCTTTCTTTTCTAACATTCGATTATGGCGAAGGTACATAGTTGACATCTTGATCATCTAGAAGGGAGGTACTGAAGAGGCTTACAGATTTGTAAAATTGATAAATACCCTAGATCAACATTTTTTTCAACTCTACTATTTCCAATATGGAAGTAGCATTTTTGGATCTACGGAACATGTTGAAAGAAGGAATCTTACAATCTTCCATCTTGTATAAACAGACTGATAGAAACAGCCTGTTACTATTTGATAGTCACCACCCTAAGTATCTGAGAACAAATTTACCATTTGGTCAGTTTCTGAGATTAAGACACAACTGTAGTGACATTGCTGACTTCCGTTCACATTCAGTCATACTAGAGCAGAAATTAAAAGACCAACATTATCCCCCCCCCCCCGGGTGATTCCGCATGCCAGGAAAAGAGCCCGGAATAGACCAAGGGAGGTTTTGCTGACAAATTCTACAAAAAAAAAGCAATGAACAAGACTGACCTGTGTGACTACCTTTACACCTCTAAGCAACCAGGTCAAGAAGGTAATTAACATGAAATGGCCCATACTGACTAGCACTGGGGAATCCTTGGACAAGCCTCCGTTTGCCTTTAAGAGGACACATAATATCAGGGACTTACTGGTCCATACTAGACGAAAAAGGTTGATGGACACTACCATAGAAACAACCATGGTTGAAGGTGAAAGGACACCATCCATGTGGGCATTGCAGTATATGCCCCCTATCCATAAGTATAGGGGAGTTAGATCTAGGTGAGACTTTCAAGTGGCAATTGACAAAACACACAAACTGTCGCACGAAGGACTGCATCTATATGAGTGTGTGTCCTTGTAATCTCCAATATATAGGAATGACAACAAAGATGGTGAAATCACGAATTAACGAACACAGAAGTACGATTAGATGTCACCAAGCCTCAACTAAACTTACTATGCACTTCATTGAACTTAAAAACACTGCTGATGATATGAAATGGGTTATTCTAAAAAGCATTATGGACAGTAGGGAATGAACAAATCTGGAAAAGAACAACGGTGGGTACATAGATTGAGGACACATATTAGGGGCCTTAATGATGATGTTCCCTAGTCCGAACTGATATGAATGTATTTCATTCAGAGGGTACATGATCATATGTACATAAGATTTCCCCTATAAAACTTACCTACAACAACATGAGACAAACCCTGAGATTTACAGGATGTTTGCTGATGACAATTTTTTCAATTTATCAATGTATTCTACCTTTCGTCTGGTATCTTTCAGTTGAAAGTAAGACTAGGATCATGACTGATATTTCTAATAATACGTTGCTAGATAAAACTACCAGGTAAGCTTATTATTTATATTGCCACAACATCAGCATTACCACACTTCCGATAATTCCATGATGTCAAGTATTTAAGATTGCGCCCTCCGACACGACTGTAGGAACGTCAGTCCTGTTTCTATGTTCATTTCCCCTTTATATACGGGACTTCGAGCGGGGGTAGGTGATCAAGAGGCTTAAAACTGACAGTCATGTAAGTTCTTCCCAACTAAGGAACTATCGATATGATAGGTATAAGCATGTTTTTAAGCATGTCATGTATGCTACGATAACCGCATTTATTGGCACAGCTGCCATTGTTTTTTTACGCCCGAGTTCATTACGACATTTGGGCATCTTTGTCGTGGGATTTCGAGCCGTGAGGGTCACGTAGTAATCACAGAGAGCGTCCGAAGGGGGGGCCACTCATTTCAGACATACATTTGACTTGGTAGGAGCCGTCTCAATCTACATGAAAGACTGTATGACTAGAGGCATTTATCTCTCGGATCATGAATAGACATCTTGTATCCCATTGATTCTTCCTTATACCCCAGGCGTGCAAATCAATATATTGGCAGGACTAAATAGGCTCTCCGCTTTTTCCAATGGGACTTATCCTTGAATCTGGGGAGGGTAAGAACCAGAGCCATTCTTTCTTGACAAAGAAGTGTTAATTCGCTACAGCACTACTAGGAACATCACAAGTTTTGTTGTGTGGCACTGGCAGTTCATTGGACCTTTGGTACCAGCAGGTGTTTTTGTACATAATTAACTTTTTTTATTTTCTGTATCTCTTTTCTAGGTTGCTGTATCACAAATCTTATATAAATTACCATAAAAGTGAGGATTAGGTATGGATTTATGATTCTGAGGTCCTGATGAATCACACCATGATCTGTATAGACTTATTTTAGCGAGAAACATGTTGACCTTCTATATATAGGACAACGAAGGAACATCCTACTCTGCCACGCATACACTTGATCCCTCAACGACAGGGTTCTTGGACATTACATATTAATTAGTGAATAGGGGAAGACAGACTTAATTCTTCCTTCCCCTGACCATTTCTATATTTTAATCTTGACAGAGGCCCACAATCTCAATAAAAGACTTAATTGTAGGGTCCTACTACTCACTTTTGGACATTTCTTCTCATCAATCCCACTCATCTTCATTCATGGCAACGTTCTTTAAAAGATCTTTGGTAAAGAGCCCCCACAAGGGGGCTGTCAGACATTGCAGTGCTGGTCTGATGAGGAGAAAAGCCAGATGATGACGCATGTCACCAATTATCCACAGGGACAGCTTTGGATCTCTCCTACACGTGGGTGAAATCCATGCAGATATATTTCTTTTGGAACTGTGCATCTTTTTGTTTAACAATATGTATGGAAGTTCATACACAGGACCATCTCTAAAGAAAACCTCCCACCTTGCAAGCCTCTCTTTTTGTCATTCATTACTTCCTATTCTCAACTACCTGTAGAGCAGGGGGCTGCCATTTTGCGACCACCACCTCTACAAACATTAGACAGTTGCTGAATCCATGGAGCCATATCCTCTCCGTCAGTCATCTAATGGTATAATTCATATTCCATATAACAGAAACATGGTACGAAGTGTGCCTACACTGTGATATTACCCTTAAACACATATCACTACACATTACCCATACAGGATTAGTACATGGGTAATGCTTGTGAGAAGCTAATGTGTTTAGGATTAACCTGCTATTGATGTGTCCGTTGTAATGGAAGGGTATAGTCCAATTCAATTGGTGCCTATTCTACCCCCATAGGTAGAGACCCATTTGGTGAGGGAGGGCTCCATCTGTCTACAGACCCCTGGTTGATCTGGCCACAGGGGGGGAACGTCACATCATCATCAATTATTGGCTGAACCGTGCCACTATCCGTGAACTTTGTGCCCAAATGGAGCCTGACCTGATGCCAGTTAACAGAAACCCCCATGCCATTCCTACAACAATGCAGGTGGTATCAGTACTACATTTATTTGTGACTGGGTCATTTCAAGTGACAGTGGGCATGGCATCCGGTGTGTCGCGGCTGATGTTCAGCAACATCCTAACTAACTTTTTACATGGCTTCTTGACCCACATGTAGAGTTATATCCAGTGTCCCCAAAGGGCAGATCTAACTACCATCAAGTCTGACTTTTATTCAATAGCCAACATACCACATGTGATTGGTGCCATGGATGGCACACACATACCCCTAATTCCTCCTAGAGCCAATAAGCAGGCAGGTGTTCAGGAACAGAAAAAATTACCATTCCATATATGTCCAGTTGGTCTGTTTAGCAGATCAGTACATATCTCAGGTGAATGCACGATTTCCTGGATCAGTCCATGATTCTTACATCCTGAGGAACAGCAGTGTGCCACACATGATGGCACAACTACAGGGGGACACAGCCTGGCTCATAGGTGAGTGTGTATGACACTGTTTAACTGACATCCCTGAGTGTGTGATTCTTAGCAGTGCAGATAAGTGTGTTCTGAAGTCTCTTTCACCCATCTACCCAGAGGATTCAGGCTATCCAAACATGCAGTGGCTCCTTACACCAGTGAGAAATCCCTGGACAGATGGTGATAACAGCCAAAATGATGCCCATGGTCGCAAGAAGGGTGATGAAGAGGACCATAGGGCTCCTGAATGCCAGATTTCGCTGCCTCCATCTGTCTGATGGACCCCTGTGCACTGCCCCTGACAAGGCATGTCAGATAGTAGTGGCCTGCAGCATGCTGCATAAGTTGGCTCTCAGAAAACAGGTACCACTACTGGAAGACGAGGATGCACAGCCACCCCTGGGACCTCAGAGGATGGATGACAGTGATGGAGAAGAAGAGGGGGAAGACGTGAACTCCAGGACCCAGCTAATCTAGCTATACTTCCAATGACACGCAGGTACATTTTGAACTGTGGTAATGGGTGATCTCAGCTGGATCAGAGTGGCAGATGGAGAATGTTTCTACACTGTGCTGTGTGGACTGGGGATTGAGCCTATATGGATGTTGGGGTAACCACTCATAAGCATCACCTGTGTCTTGTACTGAGTGTAAAGTTTAATTTTACTCATCATACTTACCTGCATGTTACACTGATGGAGTCTTTCGCACCCCAACTCCAGATCATCAACAGTTCCTTTGAGTCCGCCACCTTTCCGGAGAGCTGGAAACACATCGAGATCAATGCCCTCCTCAAGAAACCTAAGGCAGACCCAAAGGACCCCAAGAATGTCCGGCCCATCTCCCTGCTCCCCTTCCCGGCAAAAGTCATAGAGAAAATTGTCAACAAACAACTGACCCATTTCCTCGAGGAGAACAGCACTCTAGACCATTCCCAATCTGGATTCCACAGCAACCACAGCACCGAAACTGCCCTCATCACTGCCACCGAGTACATCAGAACCATACTGGGCAACGGCAAAACTGCGGCCCTCATCCTCCTGGACCTCTCAGCCGGGTTCAACACCGTCTGCCACCACACCCTACGCACATGTCTCAGCGACCCAGGATTCGGTGACAGAGCCCTTGACTGGATCACCTCCTTTCTCACCGGCAGAACTCAGAGAGTCTGCATCCCTCCATTCCACTCTGAAGCCACCAAAATAATCATCTGCGGCGTACCCCAGGTTTCGTCCCTCAGCCCGACCCTCTTCAGCGTCTACATGGCTCCGCTCGCTAACATCGCCCGATTACACAACCTAGACATCACCAAGGACACCAACAAGACCAACCTCCATGAAGGAATGAAGGCCATCGCCAAATGGATGAAGAACAGCTGCCTTAAACTGAATTCCGACAAGACTGCAGTCATCATCTTCGGCTTCACCCCCTCCACATGGGACAGCTCCTGGTGGCCTGCCACACTGGGAACCGGACTGACATTCTCTGACCAACGCACGTAACCTGGGATTCATCCTGGACTCTTCACTATCTATGACCCAGCAAGTCAACGCCATCTACTCCTCCTGCTTCAACACCCTTGCATGCTTTGGAAGATCTACAAATGGATCCCCACTGAAACCAGAAGAACAGTCACCCAAGCCCTCGTAAGCAGCAAACTGGACTACGGCAATGTCCTCTATGCAGGAACCATGGCCAAACTCCAGAACTACTGCAACGCATCCAGAACGCCTCAGCACGCCTCATCCTGGGCATCCCCCACCACTGCCACATCACAGCCCACCTGAGAGACGTGCATTGGCTCCCAGTCAACAAGAGAATCACCTTCAAACTCCTCACCCACGCTCACAAAGCACTGCACAACACCTTCCAGAACACCTCAACAGACGGATCTCTTTCTACACCCAGACCAGACAGCTTTGCTCCGCCGACTTTGCCCTCACCACGGTCCCACGCATCCGCAGAACAACCACCGGTGGCACATCATTCTCGCACCTCGCCGCCAAGACGAGGAACACTCTTCCCACCCACCTGCATCAGACCAAGGACCTCCTTACCTTCAGGAGACATCTCAAGACTTGGTTGTTCGAGCAGTATCAGCCCTCCCCCCCCCTCAGCGCCTTGAGACCCTATCATTACCATAGCATTACCATAGCTGCTGGTAGCACAGGGTCAGAGTCCATGTGTCCATTTGAAGATGGGGTTATGGCACTGGAATGTCAAGAGGGTGGCTCAGTGGCACACAAGGCAGACAGTTCAGGGCATAGTCACTTCCTGGTGGTGGTCTTGCTCTTGGCTACTTGTTCACTGGGATATCTGAGTCTCAGGCCATGTTCTTGGATTACAGGGGAAGGGGTTCTGGTGGCCTGTGAGTACTCTGGCGTGCCACCATTCTACTAGCTGCTGCAGATGTAGAAGGCTGGGCAGAGTCATGGCTAGTGGAAGGGATCTACTGGTGGATGGAGGACTAAGGCAAGATGTTAGGCAGGCGCAGCAGCACCCCTACAATGGAGGCCATGGAAGTATTGAGTTGTTTCCATTGCTCCATGGCCTCCTGGTGGTGTGCCACCTGCAGCCTCTGGTTCTCCTCCAGCATGGCCAGGTCCTGGTCCATCCTGTCCTGGGGATGGTGGTATGCACCCAGGGTCTCAGCTATGGCCTGATGGGCAGCCACATCCCTCCTTGGGCAAACCCCCTGGGCCAATAATACCCTCCCACTGGCCCTGGCCCCCTGTGCCTGTGTCCCCAGCACAGATCTGCCAGTCCCACTTGAACTGGGTCCTTCATCGTCCTGCCTGGTGGTGACTCAGGTCCCTGTACAGGTGGGCAGATATTCCGTGGCTTTGAGACACTGGTGTGGGGGTTCTGTGCCACAGCTGATGGTGGTGGCTGAGTGGCAGAGGTGTCAGTGGTGTCCTGGGTGGGGCTTCTGGAGGGTGACTGCCCAGGGCTGTAGGATGGGCCAGGGATTTTCTCTTGCTCCAGACATCCAGCTGCACTCTCCTGACTGGGGCCTTCCTCTTCTGGTGGGCGACTGGCGCTTCTTGGCACCTCCATCTAACTGGCATGGGCTGTGGTACCTGCGTGTGAGAGAAAATAGATTTAGGTGTCCTGCAATGTCTTTGGGCAAATTAGGGTGCGAAAAGTGACTTACCTTTGTGGTCATACATCTCGCCATTATGAAATAAGTACAGCATATAGTTGAAATTACCTTTATACTCATAAGTATGGCTTACATAACAACTATAGATACTATGATATGAAAACACACTGCCCTCTCAGCTGAGACATCTTCCCAGAGTAACACATGTGCAAAATACAATGTGGGTAGTGACTGCTGTCTCTGTTTATACCTCTCGTCATGATAAAAAGGGGTATATTTATACTCTGTTTGTGTCAGATTAGCGTCATTTTTTGTACACTAAACCTAACTCCAAAGGTTTGGAGATAGCATTGTTTTTTGCTAGCAGAAAATGACCTTGCATTAATGAGTTGCAAGGTAGGCATTCCCTGGCAAAAAATGACGCTATGGCCCTAGTCCCATATTTATCCCCCGTACTAGATCACGCACGGGGGAGGAGGGCCTTAAATAATGTCGCTAATCTTGCTTAGTGCCTTTATTTAATGCCTGAGTATGGGCAGGCTTTAGAAGACCTGTGGGCCTTTTTCCATGGTCGAAGACCATGGAAAGAGCCCACAGGTGCCCTTCCCTGGCTCCATGGACACCCCCAAGCACCCCCACCTACAACAGGAGGACACCGAAGGATGCAGGGACCCATCGCAGGTGAGAACAGGTACATGTGGGTAAGTATTTTTATTTATTTTTTAAGTGCCATGGGGGGCCTAGCTTGAGCCCCCTACATGGCACTGTGTCCAAGCCCCTGGGCATGTCCATTGGGCTGGGGGGCATGTTTCCTGTCTTTACTAAGACAGGACTCAGGTCAATGGTGGTTGTGTGTTGATAAAATGACGATAATCAGGTTAGAGTAATTTTTTTTACTCTAACCTGACTAGCGCCATTCTTTCACGCACAACCTGCAGTTTCCCCTATGCTGCTCCCACCCCGTTAGCGTCAAATATTTTGACACTAACCGGGCCTTAGTATGAATATAGGCCTAAATGTCATAGTCAAGTGTAAAATGGAGTATCTTCTCTGTTGACAACTGTGTCTTTCACAAAATGCAGCATACATAGAAAGAGGAAAAAATGAGGAGGAATAAAGATATTTCTCCTTGTTACGCCTTCCCCGGGGAGGTATAAGATTCTGACGCATTCCCAGGTTTACAAGTTGTTGTAAATCTGGGAATGTGTCAAAATTCATGAATGTTACATGGGAACACCCATCACACTGCCCATAGAATGCCTCCCTTGCGGAGAGTAAGGCAATGCAGCAATTTGTGCTACCTTGCCTTACTCTATATTTATGAGGCCACTCAAAGTCACTCACTTACAGCAATTCACCTTACTGCACTGCATCAAAGGGAAAGGGCAGGAATGCCCTGTATCCATGGCATACGGTACTGTGATGTCCTTTCCAACTGCAGTGGTGCTGTTTTGGCAATTTAGTGCCAACGCAGGCAACCTAGCACAATGGTGCAAGGAAGCCTGTGTTGCATGCACAACTGTTTTTGTTCAGCAAGGGACACCTTCCTGCACAAAAGCAATCCTGGGAGGCTTTTTCCTCTTTTTATGTGTCGCAAAATACACGTATAAGGAAAAGATTCATGCCTCTCCTGGGGGGTGCATCGAAATCCATGGCTGTTGGGTTGGAACACACACCGCAATGTTCACGGAACGTCTCCCTTGTGCAGATTAAGGCAACACAGCGATTTGCACTGCCTTCTCAAACTCTACCTATAAGGCCACGCAAAGCCTTAAGGCTTGCCCCGCGTTGAGTAACAAAAAGTGACACAAAGGTGGTTCCAGGGGCTCATAAATATGCCCCTTAGTGTTCACAAGCTGCTCCTGGGCTGTGGATAAAATGTAAAGAAACATACACTGTGTTACACGTGATGTAAACGTGTCAGTACTTTGCATCACACTACACGTGTTGTACTCATGAATGCCTTCTGTGAAGATAAAAAAAGAGAAGGGACATACAAAGATGCAAACGTTTATCAAAAAGGTAGTATTAAAAGTAATCTAAATTTTCAAAACATGTGTGCAGAAAACGTGGATTTGAGAAACTCTAATATTTTATTAAACTGGAGCAATCCTGCCACCTACTGAAAACGAATCAGTACTCACTGCTTTAAAATTGTCATCTATTGGCGTTGAATTGACTGGGTTACTGAGCCAAACAGGACATCCTCCGGATGTAATCATTTTAGTCTCTTTTGTTAAAATATGTTTTAAGATATTTTTGTAATTTGGTGTATATTTTTATCAAGGGCAGCAGCAGATATGGCACAATTTAGGGCCTCATTTACTAGGAAATGGTGCAGCACGGTTCCGCAAGCAATATTTGTGTGCCCTGCTGCCTTATTTCCAAAATGAGGGGATGTGCCTATTTACAACAATATGGCACATCCTTGTATTTACCATTGCACCGGTGCTAAAATAGCTTCCTGGTACCAATGCAGCCACCTTTGCACTATGGCGCAAGGATGGTTGCATTGCTGGGGTGATTGTTTATGTGCAGGAAGGGACACCTTCCTGCACATAAACAATCATTAATGATGATTCGCTCCTTCTATGCGTGCTGCAGAATGCATTACACATAGAAAGAGCAAAAAACAATGAGAAATAAAAGTATTTCTCAGTGTTGCGCCACTCTAAAGCCACCCCTGTGGAGGAATTTGTTTTTGGCGCTGCTTCAGGTTTACATTTTCTCGTAAATCTGGGGCAGCTTCAAAAAGCACTGGGTGTTGCTTGCGTATACCCATTGCATGCCCCTTTGCTGCAGAAAATTGCGTGGGGTGGTCCATTTTCACAAAGCAGCATTAAACCACAAAACGTGGCTGAAGGCCACCTCGTAAAAATGGAGCAGGGCACAGAGCCACTGGATCGTCACAAAAAGTGATACTCAGGTGGCGCCAGGACCTCATAAATGGGACCCTCATTATGTCCGTGAATGTGTCTGGAGGGACCATACATCAGTGGAAAAGACTATTAGACTCATACATCACCATAGGGGGGCACTGAGAAACAAGATTGTCCATTTGCATTCTCTGGTCACAGTTATAAACACGGAACACTGATATATGGCTGATATTGTTAAATGTCACATTGGACTGAAATGTTGTATTAGAACACCATCAAGTCTTATCAGTTCTTGCAAAACTTCAAAGCAAAATCATGTAGGAAATGCCTGTTTTTAGAAACCTTGCTCACAAGTATGACTCTTGAAAGCTCAACGGCTTGTTGATATGTGAGTAACACGCTAGATGTAACAATAATCATAAAGTGCAGAAAAAGTGTTATCAAAAAACACAATCTTAAAAAAAGACAATAGTTGCTGTAGAGAGGCTGAAACACGCTGTTCTGTATTTCCCAGAGATGAGGACAGAAACAAATGTTCATGTGAATGTAGAGTTATGTCCAAATGTGATTGTTCTCAAACTGAAAACAAGACTATATTACAACAAATCAGCAGGATAGAATATGTTTAGTAAATTATTTAACTAGTAATGAGAATAAGGTCAAGTAGTTCAAATGCTTGGACATAGTGCAATGTGACATTCCAGGAATGCGAAGGAAGAGAAAGATTCAGCAGGAACCTGAATGTGAGGATTGAAAACTGGTTGTAGCGTGTTCCATTCCCCATATTCAGCAGGGGTGTGAATACTGATTGTGTGTGTAAAGCAGGATGAAAACTGTTTCACATTTGAAAGACACCAAAAAGAAGTGTGGAGCAGTATTGGTTGAGAAGGACGTTCATATGAATTCTGGACTTCTTTCTAGAATATAGTGTAGGAAGCTGGCACTTCATATAGTAGGTTAATACAGTGTAAAGGGTCCACGGATTCCCCAGTGAGTGGACAAGGCTTGGTATGCAATCCGAAAGTGTTCAATTTAGGAGTAGTGTGGTTGAGCAGCCTTAGGCTTAACAGAGGAGTTTAAGACATGTACAAATACACACAATAGTCAAAATATGAAACACACAACTCAGAGGAATTTGATACCAATTCATAAACATCGGGGCTCAGGCCTCATGATGCTCGGACACTTTTGTTCCTCTTCTCCACGGCTTAGGTGTGACAGGTGCAGAGGTGTCTTCAGGTGTTGGGTTTTGCTGACTAGGGCAGTCTCTGTAGTGGGGGCTATGTGCAGAGGCTGCAGGTGTCAACAGGGAGTCCAGAAGGAGCTAAACCATGATGTCCTGGGCTCTGGAGGGCTGGGGAAACATATTGGCACAGGTATACCACGTCAAATCGGGTCAGAATCAGTGGGTGTCGTAGTGACTTCAGTTGTCAGGTTTTGGTGGTTCCAGAGGCTTCAGGGTCCCTTCTTTGGAGTTTGCTGGAGAACAAGTCCGCTGTTCACAGGAAGTCTTGAGTCTTATTCAAAGGCAAGCAGTCCTCTCAGGTTTCTGGAGTCACAGTTGCAGGACAAGTTGACTTTGCTGCAGAATTCGACGAAAGGGTGCAAGCATGCTGGCAGGGTTAGTAGCAGGTAAATTGCTTCTTTTCTCCTCTTCTGCGTTTGCGATTCTTCGGTGTCTTTGGGTTTCTTAGCTCATCAAGATCCGCTTCTCTGGTATCAGGGGCTCTCCTAAGTACTGAATTTGGGGGTATTAAGGGTGTGTAGGGTAGTAGACAATGGGCTACTGAACCTGGGGGTCACTATGCCTACTATATGGCCACTTCCATGTGAAGTGGGTATAACCCTGTTCCAGAATTCTTAAGTATGCCATCACAAAGATGGCTACTTCTGAAAAATTGTGTCAGCCTTGCATAAGCCAACCTTCGGGGTAGTACTAGCCTGGCAGTGGCACATCTACCTTACTAGCTAATTTTCAAGCCTGTCCAGGTGCCAAGGGGGGGTCTGGACAGAGGGTTGGCTTCCTCTCCTGTGAGGGGAGCCAAATTCCCATTCCAAAGGCGGCAGCTTATTTGAAGCTCTCGGGCCCAAGGAGGCTAATCAGCAGGTCATTCTGTCATCCTTGCCTGTCTTCTCAGATATGCCTTTGTTCTGGGCCTCCTGAGAGCAAAGGCTCTCCCCTAAGGATCCAGAACAGTAGCTCAGGTTGCAGGCTGGTAGAAACCATTCTGTGAGTACACACTAGAGGCTGGAAGGGCTTCAGGGGGCACCTCTAAGGTGCCCTCTTGGTGCATGTATTGGTAAATCTAACACTGGCATCAGTGTGGGTTCACCATTATGAAATAAATGATGCCAAACAGCCCTATCTTCAGTGAAGCCATACTGTAGCTGGGCAACTTATTTCCACCAGTGCCCAGTGTTTAAAATGGCTTCTCTGGTAACTTGCACCGCCAGTAATGGAGCTAACCAGCACAGGGGCATTTCTGCTCATGCAGGTATGCCCTCACATTTAATATTAGGCACCCTACTTTAGGGCCATCAAGCTTGCTGTAGGGATGACTTACAAATATTACATGCATTGATAGCAGACAATGCAAACAGGGATGTGTGACATGTGGTGTTTTCACTTTTGCTTGCACCAAGATACGCAGCCTGCAGTGGCAGTCTGTCATATGTTTGGTGAGGTGTGAAACAAGTTTGTACTACAGCCTTGAGGGACCCTCTTTAGTACCCCAGGGCCTTCGTACCAGGGGTACCATTTACTAGGAACTAACAGAGAGTGCTAAAGGATTTGCCAATTGGACTACTTTGGGGGAAAGAACACTGCCACTGGGGGCCTGGTTGGCAGGTTGGCTGGTTGCAAAGTTGCATCAAATGGCGGGCAAAAAGTGTGGGGGTACTGCAACAAAAAGCCCAGTTCCCTATGGTACTGAGGACATAGGCCAAGATTTACAAACATTAAGAACAGTGTTTCCTCTTGTGACAATCTCCTGAAACACAATTAGGATATCGCTTTTCCTAATGTATAACATTTTGATTTTTAAATAGCTATCTACTAGACAGCAAATAAATTTTCCTCAAGAATTTTAATGAGGTACATCTCAATTTGCAACCTACTAGGAATCACCAAAATCACAGGGATGATGGCCTGCTTGAGTAAGCAGACCCCTATGTCTGTGATTGCTTTTCATTAAAGCATGTGTTTCATCAAAATGCACCCCAGTTCCTAGAGGGAAAAGGGAATATGTTTAAAAAGAGAAAAATAAACATTTAGGTTTCATTTTTTTAATGGTAAGCAGTACCCAAGCCACAGGGGCCCTTCCAATTTTCACTTTTGAATTAGTGGTAAAGTGTTAATTTTTTTTGTTTAATTAACAGAATTAGATAGCAAAACATTAATACATACTACTGAGAATTGGCAAAAAGGGTTAGTGCTGCACGTTACGGTGCAAAGTTACTGGGTGCACATAACCTGAAAGGATTGGAAAAATTTGAAAATGTTTTTGTGAGATCGGTCCTGGGCTTACCCTGAAATGTGCTCTTAACCCTGATGCACCTGGATCTGGGCCTACAAACAAAGCTCATGTAGCAGCATTCAGACCACTAGTGTACTGAATGTGAATCTGGCATAATAGATTTCCACTCCCCTTGAGAGAGTCCTTGTCTGAAATATTGCCACTTAATCGTAAAGATAGTATTCCCTGGTTGAAACACATAAACATGGTTAACTACTCTTGATATGTGCAAACTGTGGACCAACCCCCATAGCATCAACAACAACTCTTTGGTGTCCCTTAAGAAAATATACTGGATTTATATATGTGACTCATGGCTGAATCAGTATAGCATGGGAGACTTGACAAGTAGGTTTTTAGATTTTAAAGATAATTTGCATTATGAGCATCCCCTGTAGATGGAATGGCTTAAATATTTCCCCCTCATGTCCATTCTGTCAGGACTGTTGAGAAAAAGAAGGGCATTTTTTATTTTTTTGACCATGCTACGCTGAGCAACTTTAGTCAACTGGCTATGTCCATTATTTAGTGCCATCAGGTACTGTCATTTAGAAAATGTGAATCATATCTACTAACGATACCCATGCTGGCCATCCCTGGGTCCACCCCGTGACTGTTCTAATGTAGCTGCACTACCACAATGTTGGACCACTTGCACCCTAGTGCAAGGATGGCTGATTTGAGGGGGAGAGTACAGTTGTGTCAGAAGGATTAACTTCCAGCACAAACAGAAACTTAAATGCCAATCTGCTAGGCCCATGGGTGCTGGACAATGTAGCACACATACACATACATCAACATGAGGAGCAATCTAAGTAAATAACCATATAGTGCTTGTCAATGCCATCCCTGGGCTGGTGTAAACTTTTGGTTCCACGCTCGTGTATGTAAAACTTGTTAAACTGGGACAGGGGCATATAGCTATGTGTGTTGCTGTGGCCTGATCACTGCAAAATCAATTGCAAGGCCCTACTATGCAAATGGATGCATAGGAAGGGTCCACAGTAGCAAGATGGTGTCAATCCTACCAAAGGAAATACATCACACATAGTAAACATGAGGCAGACAATCTCCCTGCCTGAGCTTACCCTAATGTGACACTCAGGTGGGACAAAGGGATGATAGATTGCACACATGATATACAGGAACAATGTCTGGGCTGTACGTTGTCACTGAGTCTACAATAGCAAGTCAGTGACGTGACATGTCAACTGCCACAACATAGTTTGACTGAGTTTACACCATCTCACTGCAGAGGATAATGGCTCTCCTTCTGACCTGCCTGTCCTGGATTTCTCCAATGACCTGTATGACCAGCTGACAACCATCAGCCAGGATACCCTCCAAGATGTTCTGGTATCCCTCCAGACACCACCCCAGTTGCAAGGAGGACAGATAAGCAGCAGCCATCCCAGATGCCCCACCCCAAACCCCAATTGTACCATCTGCCGGCACCTACACAGCTGAGGACTGTGAGGACACAAGGACAAGCTTTGAGAGGACTGTGGTAGGAGTCCAGTGGGAGCTGACCTATCAGGTGCAGGTGGAGATGAGACAGTGGCAGCCAGCTTTGAGGGAATGCGCACGTGCCTCGTGACGGCCAATGAACAAACAGCTACCGAACAAGGCACAGACTCTCCATTGCATGGAGTCCAGCAATGTCTGAAAGACATAGCTGCTGCCATGAGGGAGAGGCCACAACAACTGCCCTCCCAAACTGGCAGCAGTGTGATCGAGAACAAGCCGGACTCTATGCATCGGGAAGTGGGCGCCCTTAGGGCAGACATGGCTGCCTATCACTGGGATGTTGCTGCTATCCTTAAAAATCAACAGCTCCTCCATGCTGCAGTGATGCCATATCTTGTTCCACAAATGGCAGCTGCCAGGAATTGGGATTCCACATCTTTAACTGCTGAATTGTGTGTGGCCCCCTCTATCTCCCTACCACCACCAAGGGCAGAGGCGACAACACACACATCGGAGGAAGAAGATGTGGAACAGATCATCTTCACTCGTAAGTGTTCCTGGTAGTACCAGCCCATGCCACATGGGCAGTGTTCTCCTTTGTCCTGTGCTTGAGATTGTGCCAGTGTTTGCACCGTTGGTTATCTGCACTCTTCACCATAACAGTGTTGACTTGTCTTCTATGAAATGTAATACTCTCTCACTTACCAATTGGCAATTATTGCTCCTCCACACTTAACGACACTTCTCCCATTCATGTTCCATGACATCTCCCTCAACATTGGACTTGTGTTGTGTATACAATGTATGGTTCCAACAATTGTGGTCACTGATCTTGAATATGTAAATATTTCACAAATAAACACCTTCTACACAATCAGCATGTCTACCTATATTGTGATTGCTTGACTTCTCTAAATGCTTGTAATGTGTGAATCCATGTCACTGGTAACAAATTAGCAGTACAGGAGTGCAGGACTGTGGGGGAACAAAGCTGCACACAAGACCCCTAACATGACAAATGTATATGCTGGTATCATGACCTACAAGCAAATCCATGTATGCTTAGGACACCATAAATGGCAGGAATGGCTGTAATGCAGGTCTAGGGCTATATCAACAACTGGGATTAGCAGTTGAACACATTGGTGTGATACAGACGTACCTAACCTCATTAGTGAGTGCCATTGGTCAGTTGTTCAGGATAGAGTTCCTAATTAGGCTGTTGACAGATGTGTCACAGTAACTAAGATTCCTACACCGGACCCCCACACAGTCAGCTGGAGTACCAGACCTACCTGTGCAATTCAAAGTAAACATAGTCATCTTGACTGGATGACAGATGCATGGACTATCAGGTGTGATGTTGCTGCCAACCTAACTGCTTCATTGTCAAGAGGTGAACTACATGTTACAACAGGAGTCAAAAGGCAGGACTGATTCCCTAGGCCAATACCCATTTTGCCCACTGAAGTCATGGTAACACCAGGACAATCAAGAAATGTGCACAAAATGAAAGGAAAAGGATACAGATTTATTACAACTACTAACATTCCTAATAATTACTAAAACCTACCCTATACTAAACTAACCTATACTAACTAAACTCATAAAAAAACGATCTCTATCTAACCTATGCTAAACTTAACATACACATAAAACACCACAATCTAAACATTGTCCCACCCACCCCCCTTAAAATATAAGACACAAGTAAGACAACATTTACTAAACCTACACATGTACTATCTATACATAAAGAAATATATATTTTTTGCATTATATATTTTTTTATTAAACACAAATATATACCCCAACATGACCCCCACCCAACCACCCACCAATAAAAACATTCAATAAAAATCCCACCCCAACTACACTTATCTCTAACTAACATAGTGACCTACTCTAATCTAGCACTGACTATATTCAAACCCACACTAAAACATTTTTGTAATAAAATAAGTAGGGGAAGGAACTGGGAGGAACAAATGTCCATTTCAGTGTTTGGACTTTTTGATTTTCTACTTAATGTACTGCAAGAGTTTTTGGTTTGTTGCTGATTTCTCCTCCAAATGGTCCAAACGTGCTATTACTCTCTGCATGTCCTTCTGTAACTCCAACAGCACTTGCATCGTTGCAGGTGGTGTGGGCTGTGGTGGCTGGGTTGTGGTGGGTGCAGATGATGTGGTGGGGGTCAGGCCTGCTTTGTACACCTGCGCTGTCGAGGAAGTTGCTTTTGTGCTTGACTTTGCAGGCAGTGTGGGGCCCCAAGTGGGAATTCCCACTATTCCCCCAATGCTTTTTCTGACGTGAACCGCCTAGCCGTTCTCCTATATCCGGACTGCACCTGGAGGATATGGCGGTATCTCTCTGCCCTCTTCTGGAACACCCTCTGCTCCTCTCCTTTCATGTTAGCAGCTGAAAAACGAGGAGATTAAAGCATCAAAATCAGCATTGGGTGGAGTTGTAACATTTGGAATTTTAAACTGCTACTGCTATTTACACAAACACTCCAACACACAATCTAGAAAAGACATTGTCATTCCTGTTCTCTATCCATTTCCTAATCGTGTACGTCAGTGGGAGGACGGGAAACCGTTGTTAAACTAAAGGGGACAGAGCTGATAGGAATACATTCCAGTCCGCACAACATAATTGCCACCTAGACTGTGATCAACACATATCCCTCAAAGTTTAGAATTCCTCTCTCACTGAGCCTACGGGGGATGGCCATGCTATCCATTACTAACATGATCCTGCGAATTAACATCCAAGGTCTGACCAGCCTACATGGAGTAAAGGAGTGAAGCATTTAATAGGGGGGCCAGCTAAGTAGAGAGGTGGGATTAGAAGGGTCATCACATCTACATTCATGTGTCCCAGTGGTGACACTCCTGAACATATGCCCACCAGTTACAAATGTATTTTTAACACAGTTGCATTCCAGCACACATCATGCTTAGAAACTTTAATCTCAAGAGCATCGAGCCATGGTGCAAGGATGGCTGCATGTAGGTGGAGATCGTTTCTGTGCAGGAGGGTGCCCCTCCTGCACAACAACTATCCACCCTCTTAACACAGTTTTCCTTGCACCACGGCGCAAGTCAGCCAGCATTTGGCCTCTACAGTAATTGTAGCTGTAACACAGGTGACAACAGAGTGGTACACTGTACACACCTAAATACAGCTTATACCTGCATTATGAAAATGAGTGTGGGCTTGCAAAATTGCCATCTACATTGTATTCCTTCATTTATGGTTACCTATCTGCTTAATTGTGGCTTTACACCAACTTGGATACACAGTGCTGGCCACAGAGCTACATGATCCTTCCAATATTAGTCTCTCTGCTGGTCTTTGGAGCTATTACAAATACCCCTTTATGTCTGCATCCAGCCTGCTATGCAATTTGTACAGTTGGCAGGCTATTACATCTGGCTTTACATGCCACACGTCTGATAGACTCACACCAAACCCTGCATTTCCTGACATGACACACAAATTTACACATACTGGATGCATCGGGGTCTTGAAAGCTTGCAACCTCTGCCATAGTGTAGGGGGAAGGCCCACCTGTAAGACATGAATAGTAAACATTGCTTAGTGACAAAGCCAAGTTCCCGCAAATTGATAACATAGTTGAGAGTTAGGCAGATATAGCTAGTTTTCGTAGTGGAATATCAGAGAATACACCACTACGATCTACGATCAGTCAGTTACACATACACTCAGATGAGGTTGAGCCATGCATCTCTGTGAGGGGACAGGACTGCAGGAACACACCTGTCCAAGTGCCTGGCACTAGACTGCATACATACCACAGCACCAACATATATCCATCTCAGCATTATCACAACAGTGTAGGTACTCACCCCCTTGTAGCTGCTGTGCTGCCTTCAAGCACCCATCCAAATCCAGATAGGCCACCGCCAGAATGCGGGCCATTAGGCAGGTCAGGGTCTGACGGGCACCCCTTCTTCATTGGGAGGCCTTCTCCAGTGGGCCTTTCCCATCTTCCTGGCTCAGCGCCTCAGGTCCTCCCACCGCTTCCTGCAGTGGGTGCTCCACTGATTGTAGACCCCAAGAATCCACACCTACTTGGCGATGGCTTGCCACAGGCCTTTCTTTTGAAGGGGTGCTGACCTGCATGGGACACACAGAGCAAAAAAAACAGACATCAGTATGTGGGCACTGAATACAGATGACATGTCCTTCCCTATGGAACGGCCATTGTTGAAAGGCAAGTTATTAGCTCACATACAGTACATGCCAGACAGTCTACAGCTGGGCACTTACACATCAAACCCACATGCATAGAGGCATCCCCCACAATCACACACATCTAAGGATGACGGATGCCAACTCACCTGCTCCTCTGGTTGCCCATACAACTTAACATATAGGGGTAGGACCCCATCCACCAGCTTTTCCAGCTCCTCCGGGGTGAAGGCCGGGGCCCGTTCCCCTGTAACCCATGCCATCTCAGGGACCAGAGTCAGGACACAGCAGCACACGCAGTGGAGTACTAGCCTGCACAGGAATCAGGAGTCAATTTCAAGGTTCTGCCGAATGTCGTAGGTACCGTGATCATGATTGGCCTATGTTCCCCATTGACAACCATGTAATCCAATGATCATGGTGCATGGCGGTGAACACCACCTTTCGCCATTACGACTAACGCCAGAGGAAAGTCACTTCCACTCTATCAATACTGGATGGCAGGAGGCTGCCATTTTGCCACTACTACGTCACCATAGCCTGGCCAGGGACCTCATCCAGGGCCTCAAAATCTCTGCCCTTAGTCGCTTGATGACATGAGTCTAGGATCCTCACATGCACCAATCTTTGGAATTGTGTCTACACTTGGATGCCATTATGAGAGAGTTAACTCAGCACACATATGCCTGATGGTGTAATTCATTCTTTGCGTTTGTGTATGTTACCTACGTGTCGCAGTTACAAAGATACAGTGACATCAGGTGATGCAAGTGTATGTTGACACTCAAAATGTGTTCCTTCCTCCCCCATAGGTACAGACCCATCTGGCGAGGGAGGGCCCCATCTGTTTACAGACCCCTGGTTGATTTGGAAACTATGGAGGAACGTCACATCATTGTCACCTACAGACTCAATAGAGCTACTGTCCATGACCTCCGTGCATTAATGGATCCTGTACTGAAACCGGCTAATCGAAATCAGCATGCCATCCCTACAACTGTGCAAGTGCTGTCTGTACTCCATTTTTTGGCTACAGGTTCATTTCAGGTGACAGTGGGCATGGGAGCAGGGGTCTCACAGCCAATGTTCATCCTCATCCTGTCATAATTCCTGGATGCATTTGTCCAACACCTGCAAACATATGTCCAGTTTCCTGGCTGAACTTCCCACCATCAAATCTGGATTTTATGCTTTTGCTAACACCCCCCATCTGATCGGTGCCATTGATGGAACCCACATAGCTCTCATACCCCCAAGAGTGAATGAACAGGTGTACAGGAATCGGAAGATCTATCAATCCATGAATATACAATTGGTGTGTACTGCTGACCAGTGCATATCACATGTCAATGTCAGGTTCCCAGGCTCAGTCCATGATTCCTTTTTCCTGAGAAACATCAGTGTACCACACGTGATAGAACAACTACAAGGGGACAGAGGATGGCTCATAGGTGAGTGTGTATTACACTGGATCTGCACATAGCTGGCAGCCAGGCTATGTGCATGTAAAGTCAGTTTATTAAGGTTATTAAGGTCCTGTTTTGCCCACTTTTGCAGTTGATTCTGGCGAACCCAACTTGCAATGGCTCCTGACACCTGTGAGGAATCCCAGGACAGAAGCAGAGAGGAATTATAATGATGCCCATGGACATACTAGGGCGGTGATTGAGCGCACTATATGTCTCCTGAAGGCTAGATTTTGTTGCCTCCATCTCTCTGGGGGATCCCTGTACTATGTCCCTGACAAGGTATGTAAGATAGTGGGGCCTGCTGCATGCTGCACAACTTGGCTGTGAGGAAAGCTACCCCCCTTCTGGAAGAGGAGGGTGATGTCCAACCAGCCCAGCAACCTTAGAGAGGGGGTAAGAGTGATGGTGAGGATGAAGAGGGGGAAGATCTCAACTCTAGGAACAAGCTTTTCAGCCTATACTTCTACTGACTATAAGGTACTGTTCAATGACGCTGATGTCTTCACTGCATTGTTTTAGTCTGACTCATGTAATTGGTAATGTGGTGTCTATAGTCAGTGACACTGTTAACTGATGACTGAAGTGGCACGTGCCAGGAAACCCAATATCATGTACAGTGTGACATACTTCAGACACTACAGTCTGTTGGATCCCCTCCTGCAATTAAGGTATGATTATGTAATTGACTGTCTAATGCATACACACTCACAATTGATATCTCATATTGACGAGGGACATACGATTTGAGTACATAGGTGTATTTATTAAATGGCAAAATATACATATTTAGTGGGACAGTGATAGGGAGGGGGCACATGGTGCAAATCCATACTCAGGTACATATGCTCAGCTGTTGGTAGCACTGAGTTTTGCTCCATGTGGCCATTGGTAGATGGTGTGATGGCAGTCGCATGTCAACAAGTGAGCACAGTGGCACACAAGGGAGACAGTTCAAGGCAGAGTCACTTCCTAGCGGTGGGCTTGGTCTTGGCTGGTGTTTCAGTGGCATGTCTGGGTCTGAGGGCACATTTGCGTGGCTGGAGCTGGGCTGCAAGGGTAGGGATGCTGGTTTCTTGTGTGTCCTCTGGCAGTGCCACCAGTCCAGTAGCTGCTCCAGATGTAGAGGGCAGGGCAGTGTCCTGGCTAGTGGTGGGGGCTTGCAGGTGGGTGGAGGACTCAGGCTGGCTGTGGTACTGGTGCTGCAGCACCCCTGTAATGGAGGCCATGGTGGCATTGGGCTGTTTCCATTGCTCCATGGCCTCCTGGTGGTGTGCTCCCTGCAGCCTCTGATTCTACTCCAAGGTGCCCAGGATCTGGCCCATCCTATCCTGGGTATGGTGGTATGCTCCTAGGACCTCAGATATCACCTCCTGGGCTGCTGCATCCATCCTTTGGCCAACCCCCTAGGCCACTGATGCCCTCCCATTGGCCCTGGCCCCCTGTGCCTGTGTCCCTTGCACAGGTCTGGCAGTCCCACTTGCAATGGGCCCTTCATCATCCTGCCTCTTGGTGGGTGGAGACTCTGGCCTCTGTACATATAGGCCACCAGTCCGTGGCTGGGAGACACTGGTGTGTGGTCTGTGTGATGGGCCAAGGTATTCCTCAATTTCCAGACATCCCTTTGCACTCTCCTGAGTGGGGCCTCTGTCTTCAGGTGCGGTGCTGGCACTCCTTGGCGTTTCCCTCCGGGTTGCATGGGTGGTGGTGCCTGTGTGGGGGGGAATGGACATGTGGGTGTCAGGTCCTTTTTCCGCAATTGCTGCACTGCTCTGCCCTATTTTGTGCTTATATTCCCCTGTCGTGGCATGCAAGGTCCCTTCGTGTACATTTCTTTGCACTTTTTATGAGGGGGTGGAGGTTCATTGTGGGTGCTGTAGTGCCACTGGGAATCCATGCAGGGGTAGGTGACTGTGCACAGGGGGCTGGATAGAGGTCTGTTTGTGGGATAGTGGGCATGCAGGGTAGTTGGATGTGGGTGTTGTGGACTGGCTGGGGATGGGGTCCTGGTGGTAGTGAGAGAGGTGGGGTGATACAGGCATTATAGGTAGGGTGACTGTTAAGGTATAATATTTGACTTACGATTAACTTCACCTTAGCTGAAACAAGAGCCGCAATAGACTCATTGAAGTGGGGAAAGGCCCCTGGTCCAGATAAGATTCCGGGATATTTATATAAATCAAGACCTGATATATGGGCACCTTATTTTAACTTAATCTGCAATCTTGGAAAGGGGCTGCGATAGTTCCCATCTTCAAAAAAGTCAGCCCCAATAACCCTGCCAATTATCGACCTATATGTCTTCTTGACAATTTCTAAAAAATGTATGCAAAACATCTTTTGTCTCATCTCGATGAATGGATTCTGGAGACTGAAGCTCTGTCTAATTTACAAGCAGGGTTTAGACCAGCTGTGAGCACCATAGACCAAGCACTGAGATTCCTGGCAATCAAATGGAAGAATGTGGACCTGGGGGGGGAAATCTGTATGTGGTCTTTATAGAACTTAGAGCTGCCATTTGACCTGATCCCTAGGAATATGTTATGGTCAACACTCTCCAACATTGGGGTTCCATCTGGCCTTCTGAAACTCATCACCCGATTGCATGATAATACCTACGGTCAGATTAGATGCGGTAAGGAGGGTGAGCTGACAGATCCTGTAGCCATCAAAAGAGGAGTCAGACAGGGTTGTGTCCTGGCCCCTACTCTTTTCTTACTCTACATAAACAACTGTATCCATTATTTAGAGAACTGCATTAACGACTCGCCCAAATCAGCTGGAAAGAAAATCCTGTGTCTGCTATATGCGGACGACACAATCTTGTTAGCTAAATCTCCAATGGGAATGCAAAATCTGGTCAACCAATTCTGTGCCTTTTGTAGAGACTATGGGCTGGACGTCAATGCTAAGAAAATGAAACTCTTGATATACAGCACCTCAAGGAAACGTTCTTGTGCCAGAATAGAAATGAACTCAATCCCGTTGGAGAAAGTGGAAGAATTTGATTACCTAGGTATCAGACTCTCGAACACAGGTAATTGGAAGGCAGCTATTGACAAAGGGGCACTTATCATAACTCAAAGAGGTGGGGCCCTAGTACGCAGGTCTAGAAAGGCCCCGAGTCCCCCTCTGAATACAATTGCAGAGATTTATAATGTCCAAATCCGTGCGGCGGCCCTGTATGTAGCGGAACTTTGGGGTTTGCACAGAAATCTGGACATTCTACAAACCAAAGAAAATCAATTCCTCAGACAGATTTCTTGGCTAGGGATGGGCACACCAATGATCCCTCTCAGGCTCGACCTAGGTCTAAACAGTATCAAAACTATAGCGGGCCTGAGACCACTCTCCTACTGGATCCGTCTATGGAAAACAATCGAACTTGAACCGTTCAGGGTGGCAATAAGAGATCTCATAGCATCTCCCCAGGGCCTGGAAAAAATCCTCTGGCTGAAGGAAATGAAATCTGCCTGGGACAAATTAGGATTCCCCCATTATTGGAAACGCCCAGAACTGATTCCCAATAATGCAAGGCAACTTGTTAAAAAAAGATACTGGGAGAAAATCAACGAAGATTCCGTGCATCATAATGGGGTGGGCAGGCTAACAACAGAATTCCTTCTACGCAAGCATGAACCCTGGCCCGAGATCTTTATGAATCTCCCTATCCCTCCATATGCCCGTGCCCTATATCTTCAGCTAAGATATGGTACCTTGCCTATCAATAGCTACACAGCTCGCTGGTCATCAAGCAACTTTTCAACTGACAAATGTATACTTTGCCATTATTGTAAGGAAACAATTGAGCATATGCTGTTCTTCTGCCTTTTATACAGGAGACCTAGAGGGAGGTGGATTATTCCCTTCTGCAAAAATTTATTACTGCAGGATAGAGCCAACGCCATTAGAATATATAAATATGATACATCTATACTGGTAGCTAGTTCAGTCACCAAATATCTATCTGAGGCCTGGTCTATCCGCCGTAGGTTCATCTCTGCCAAGGGTCCTTGAGTCGGTTAGGCACCTGCCCACAGAATGAGATTTTATTAAGACATATATTTTTTTTTTTTTCAGTTTCTTGTCTTTTAAATGTGGCCTGTATTTTGATATTGATGTGTATTTCCTTAACTTTGATATAGTATTTCTAGGAATTTTACTTGGAACTCGTGGCATTTCATATGAGTAGCTGAGACCCCATACGTTTATGGAGATGAACTTCTTCTCAAAATTTGCCACGCTACTCGATAAAACATTTTATACACGACAATTAATTTTATTAGCTCACAAAATGGCTAAGACACTGAGTAAAAGTTCCATGGATGGCAACAGCTGTATATATTCTTATGATAGATATAAGTTTTTATCAAAGTCCTTTTTATCTTATGTACGTCTAATTTATTGTATTTTAAGCATGATCATAGCTTCAGTTCCGAAGGTTTTACCGTAAAAATGTTCTCTGACTGTTGGCCACCAGTTCTTATTAATATTATGCATGACTGCTATTTCGAATTTTAACGGCATAAACCCACTATGTAAGACTGTTACTTTTTTTAATTTTAATGGTCTACATTTTTAGACCGAATGAACTTAAATAAAATAGTTGACTTACCCGAGGCAGTCATCCAGTAAGTCCAGTGAGGCCCTCTGGGTGCAGGATAGCCAGGATCTTCTCCTCCCAGTCAGTGTATTCGGGGGGTGTAGGTGGGGGACCACCACCAGTCTTTTCTACGGTGATGCCTGGATGCCATTGACCAAACCTCCCCACGCAGGTTATTCTATCTCTTCCGTATGTCATCCCTTGTGCGTGGATGTTTTCCCACAGCGTTGACCTTGTTGACTATTGTCTTCCATAGCTCCATCTTCCTGGCCACGGGTGTCTGCTGCACCAGTGCCCCGAATAGTTGTGGCTCGACCCTGAGTATTTCGTCCTCCTTGCGCCAGGCATAATGCATGCAAGGGGGGGAGGTCAGCATTAGGAGACCTGCAAAAATGGCGCATTGAAAACAACTAAATTTTGTTGCACCATTTTTAACATAATTTTTAATGCCTGCTTAAAGCAGGCGTTGAAAGGACGCACCCTTTGAAATTAATGGGCCTCCTTGCACTTTGCTGCACTAGCATCAAACGTTTTGATGTTAGTGCAGCAAAGCACCACAATAGAGTCAAAAATGGTGTTGCTACTGGCCTAACGTACACCATGGCGTGCCATATTGTAAATGTGGCACACCCATGGTGTCATTAGGTGGCAGTGGGGGGGCACCAGAAATTTGGTGCATCAGTACTGATGGGCCACGTTCTTGTAAATCTGGGCCAGATTTTCCTTGTTAAGCAAGAAATGGATCTAAACAGTGAAGTCATGTTTAATCTGAAGTCATGTTTAATCCTCTGTCACTGAGTGCATTATGTCTTCTAAAGAAGTAACTTCTTCAGACACTGAAGGTTGTGCCAGCCCTTGCGTACCTAACTTTGGACCATATATTTTCTAGACTATTCTTGGAGAAATGTGAGATGGGCAAAAGCAAGATCAGTCCTTATCTTATCTGTTGTCTTACATGATTGAGCAACTAAGATTGCTCTGACACTGGAGCCATTATGGGCCTGATTCTAACTTTGGAGGACGGTGTTAAACCGTCCCAAAAGTGGCGGATATACCACCTACCGTATTACGAGTCCATTATATCCTATGGAACTCGTAATACGGTAGGTGGTATATCCGTCACTTTTGGGACGGTTTAACACCGTCCTCCAAAGTTAGAATCAGGCCCTATATCTGGATATACTCATTCCTTTGGGGCAACAAAGTGGATTTTGCAGATGAATACTTGCAAAGGTTGTATTTACGAAATGGTCAGCCCCAAATTGGACATTAATGCCCATATTTATACTTTGTTTGCACTGCCTTTGTGTCATTTACCAACGCAAAACACGGCACAAACTTACAAAATACAATTAAAAGTTAGCTTGCTAGTGCGCCCTATGTCTGGAAGGAAGATCAAAGCATATGCCAATGTGATCAGAAGTTACGTCTGTGACAAGGGAGAGCCGTTTGGATGGCAGGAAGTAGTAAACAAGAAGGACTCAGATGTAACTTTACTCCACTGACAGCAGTCGAGGCTCTCTTCATTCACAAGGGGCTGGTCGGGTGAAGTGCGCAGAAGTGAGGGGGGTAACATGTAATTAAAAACATAAAAAATTTACCTGATCCTCTGCTCCTCTTTCTCCCGTTGGCACAGGCTCCCAGCCTGCCCTGCGGCCAATCCTGATGCTGCTCAGAGCAGCATCAGCATTGGCTGTGAGCACCCAGTCAAGCAGACGGGGAGCCTGTGCCGGCTCTCTTCAGCCCGGCAGCACAGTGCCGGGCTGAAGAGGGAACACTGCGCATGTGGGTTTGGCCGGCCCGAGACAGCTGGCAAAACACACAAGTGCACTGAGGGGAGTGCACAGTGCACTCCCCTCATCATTCCCAATGCCCTACCCCTTTAACAAATGAAACAATAATAAACATGATTCTGCGGCTTCTGCTGCTGGCGGGGGTGACGCTCCACTGCCCTAACAAACACCGCTGACTGACAGTAATCTGCAGCATCCTTAACTGGAATGCTGCAGGATTAAGTCAGAAATTTAGTGATGGAGACTAGTTGTGCTGTATCGAGAAAAAGCTATATTTGTTATTTCCAGCGGATATGTGCACTTAAATATGATAAAAACAAATGGTTTTGTGGCAAATTTAGCACCAGTGGCGGAGGGCAAACAAGGTGTGTCAGTGACAGGTTGTATGTGCACATTATGCCCACTCAAAAGGCAAGTATAACGTTCTGCATAGTAAACTCGGGGAATTGGGCAATTATGATGGTCGAAATTGCAAAATGTACACACTGCCAGGAACAACAAAGAGGGCAAATTGTTTATCGCTGCATTTGAGGAGAGAACTGATTATTTAAAACAATGGCCCTCATTACAACCCTGGCGGTCGGTGTTAAAGCAGCGGTAATACCGCCAACAGGCCGTCGGAAAAAGAAATGGAATCACGACCATGGCGGAAACCGCCAACATAGACAGCCACTTTAACACTCCGACCGCCACGACGGTAGAAACAAACACCGCAACGGTAACCACCAACAGACAGGCGGAAGACAAGGTTCTGCCCACTGTATTTCAAGACGCCTATCCACCACCGTTTCCGGGACGGAACCAACACTATCAAAAGCACGGTGGAAACAGTACACAGAAGGGAAAACACTCACCTCTCGACACCCAACGAGGAACCAGGACACCATGGAGCCCGAACTACAGGTGTTACCAATGCTGCTCTTCCTCCTGCTCGATCAGGAGCAGGAAAGACGCCGTCGACGACCAAGGTGAGTACTGCACCTACAACACAGGGGAGGTGGGGAAGAGAGTGACACACACACGCAACACGCAATACACCCACCCCCAACCTCACCCACAACACCATACACACAAATACATGCAGCAACATTATATATACACCCCGTCACCCCCTGGAAGAACGCAAGGACAAAAGGAAATTATTGTAACCCAGATGAACGCACAACGCCCCTGCTGCATGAGGAGGCTCCATGCCCATTGCTGTATCCTGGGGAGTGCAAAGCCACAGTCTTGCAACACTCTTCAGTGGGTGGTTTGGCCACTGATTTATCCTGGGGAGTGCAAAGCCACAGTCTCTCTTGTCCCTCCAGTGGGTGGTTTGACCACTGATTTATCCTGGGGAGTGCAAAGCTGCAGTCTCTCAAGAGGATGTCATTCTCCACTGGTTCTGGAGGGGGCCTGGTGCCCAGAGTGCTTCATCCTGCCAAGGACTGAGGTAGTGGATGTATCTCTCCACTGGTTCTGGAGGGGGCATGGTGCCCAGAGTGCTCCACGTGCAGTGTGGCCAGTACAATTCCCTCACCTGGGTGTGTGTGCCACGAGATTGCCGAGGTACAGGTAGCATGATACGCCATGGAGGCAACGACATACCCCACACTGCTGCGGCTTCGCCTTCCACCTGCAGGTGCAAACAGTGATGGAAGTCATGCCTCATGGAAGCTGCCCAGGGACCAGGAACTCTCCTCCAGCCTCGGACAACTGACCACTGGGGATAGTAGCCATGTCAGCGGTGGTGCCACTGTCCGAGCACGTCGGTGGCGGTGCTTGCGGCGGTGTCTGTGGCGGCGGGGCTGGCGGTGCTGTATGGGTCAGCACCTGCTGAGGGACACAGCAGTACTTCTCCTGCAGCCTCGGACGGCTGCCCACTGGGTAAGAGGCTGGGGACTGTCGCTGAGTCTGTAGACGTGCAAGTGGCGGTGCAGGTGATGGTGCAAGTGGCAGTTGTAGTGGTGGGACAGCTAGCGGTGTTCGCCGACATACAGATTGGTGTGGTCGTGGACAGAAGGTTTGACACTGGTCCCTCAGTCGGTGCCACTGTGCCCTCTCCTGACCTGCTCTTCTGCTTTTGTCCCTTCCCCCCTTTGATGGTGCCGCAGTTGTCTTGCCACAATCCCCTTTTGTTTTTGCTGAGCCCTTGGTGGCTGGTAGTTTCGGCTTCTCCCTCCGGGATGTGGGCACCTTTTTCACCTTGGCAGGTGGCGGAATGTCCTTGCCCTCGCTACGTGGCACACTGGCAGCCCTGATGGGTGGCGCACTCAATGACCCCGCAGTTGCTGGCACCACTGTGCCTGGGGATTTGGTGGCTGAGGTGCTGGGCTGAGACCTGGAAAGCCTGGCCCTAGGTGAAGGACAGGGGGGGAGGTGAAGGTAAGAGGTCAAGGGTGGCCAGGAAAAGTTTTTTAGACACACTGGGACGGGAAGATGGAGGGGGTTTGGGAGTGGAGGAAGAGGTAGTGGTTGTAGGAGGTGTACGCCTGCTGAATTTGGGTGAAGGTGCATGGGCCGGAGGCTGTTGTGAGGTGGATGGCTGTTGGGTGGGTGTGTGCCTGTGTTTGTGTACTTTGGGAGGAGGGCTCACAGACACACTGGGAGAGGACAGGGGATGTGTGAATTGTAGTGGGGGTGGTGATTGCACGTGAGCGGTATGTGGTGATGGGCGTGCTGGTGATGGAGGTAGTGGCTGAGGATTTAGTGCATGCAGGTGTGAGTCGAGACAAGACCGGGAGGTGGGAGGAGGATGTGGAGGAGGGGGACACAGTGGAGGCAGTGGATGTTGCTGTGTCTGCATGGGGATGGTGCTTGTGTGAGTGCCTGAGGGATGTGTGGTGCTTATGTTTGACATGTGCACTCTTGTGTGTTGATGTGTGTGCGTGCTGATCTGAAGGTGTGCTTGGGATAGGTGGAGGTCTGGGTGGAGGAAGTTGGAAGGGGGAGGCTGGACACAGGGACAATGGCTGCCATCAGTACTGAGGCCAGAGCCTGAAATGCTCCGCCTGCCCAGAATGAATGCCCTCCAGGTATGCATTTGTTTGATGCAAATGCCTCTCAACACCCTGGATGGCATTCAAAATGGTAGATTGCCCAACAGTGAGGGATCTCAGGAGGTCAATAGCCTCCTCACTGAGGGCAGCAGGGCTGACTGGGGCAGGGCCTGAGGTGCCTGGGGCAAAGGAGATGCCCACCCTCCTGGATGAGCGGGCACGGGACAGACGCTGAGGGGCTGCTGGGAGGGTGGTGCTGGTAGGGGGCGTGGCGGCTGTACCTGTTGATGCGGTGGGCACAGAGGTGCTCGCCACCACAAGGGAGCTCCCATCAGAGGAGGAGCCGACGTCACTGGTGTCTGCTCCTGTCCCCGCGTGGAGCTCCCCTCGGCCTCCATCCCACTGGTGGCTTCAGACTCCATTGCTTCAACCTCCAGGGCCAAGTGGGTTGCAGCTCCCTCCTGCTCCGGTGCCAATGCTCCTCCGCCTGATGATGCTATTGCTTACAAGAACAGGGAGACCACAAAAAGTGGGGGAAAGACAGAAGAAAAACATGTTCAATGCATGCAACACCACTACCGTTGGCGGACACAACACACAGGGAGCAGCCCTCAGCACTACGCCATGCATTAACAGTTCCTAGAAAATTCACCTGACCATGGGGTACGAGGCCTAAGGCCAATTGCTGCACACCTGGAAGTCACAGGAGCCTGACTGTGTGTAGATGGCTACTACCAGTAGTGGGGTTGGGGTGCCACATAGCCTGCCTAACAAGGGACCTTGCCTACCAAGTTTGCTCTGGCCTATGGGAACCCACTACCCACCTCCCCTACCCAGACACCTCGTAATGCGCGCAGAGTCAGCTGAATGAGAGTGTACTCACCCCCTTGTGGCTGTGATGCACTCAAGCCCCCATCCAACTCCGGATAGGCCACCGCCAGGATCCGGGACATCAGGGGGGGTCATGGTGCGACGGGCACCCCTTCCACGTTGGGAGGCCATCCCCAGCTGGGCCTCTGCCGTCTTCTTGCTCCAGTGGCGCAGGTCCTCCCATCTTTTACGGCAGTGGGTGCTCCGTCTGTGGTAGACCCCCAGGGTCCGGACGTCCTTGGCAATGGCACGCCAAATACATTTCTTCTGGTGGGCGCTGACCCAGAGGAATGGTACGGGGGAAAGGAAATTACTCACCCGTCCGGACCGTCATACTCATTGCCCACCAGTTCCCACCCATGCCCTGACGCACATACACTCACCATCCGCACATGCAGGCCTCAACCCCCCCATGTATCTTCCATCCACACCGCTCAAAGCAGGCATTGCCCATGCAGCATGCTCACAGTGTACTCACCTGTTTGTCTGGAGGACCGTACAGTTGCGTGTACTGGGGGAGGACCCCATCCACTAGTTTCTCCAACTCCTCTGAAGTGAACGAAGTTTAGGCAGGGGCACTTTCCCCAGACACTGTAGCCATTGTCGCTTCCAGACACAGGTCACAGCAGCACTTGCAGTGTAGGTCCTCTCCTGTTGAAGGTCAGGTATCAAGTGAGTGAACAGACAGAAAATGGCGGTCATGTCCGCGGCGGTGCGTACCATCACCGTCGGCGTACATCGTCATTGGCTCCTGGGACCCATAGGGCCCAATGTTACCCAATGCAGAATTGTGCCGCAGTCTTCGACCGCCCACCGCGATGATGTACAACGCCAGCGCAGTTACCTCATATCCCCTTGTCCCACCTTACAGGTCAGGCAGCCATTTCAGGGGGCCACATTTGATGGATAAAAACTGCGTCACACCTATCTAGGCCGGAAATACATACAGGTACTGGCACATTGCAGATTAATAAAGTTTCTGCAAATAACACATTGTGATACCTCAGTGTTGGATGACTCTCTGCTCGCTGTTCTCTCCCATAGGGCACATCTGCTGGGGCAGGTGATGAGATGGCGGCATCCTCCGGTGTACAGACCCCTGGTGGACCTGTCGACAATGGAAGAGAGACACATCATAATCACAAACAGACTTGATCGTGCAACAATCCTGGAACTGTGTGCCCAGTTGGAGCCCGACCTGATGTAAGCTGTCCGCCATCCCACAGGGATACCCCCTCTAGTGCAGGTCCTGTCTGTACTCCATTTCCTGGCCAGTGGGTCTTTTCAAACAACAGTGGCCATGGCATCAGGGATGTCCCAGCCAATGTTCTCTAACGTGTTGTCCAGAGTGTTGTCTGCCCTGCTGAAGCACATGCGCAGCTACATCGTTTTCCCTCAGGTGGAGGATTTGCCCACAGCGAAAGGTGACTTCTATGCCCTGAGGCATATCCCCAACATCATTGGTGCCATTGATGGTACACATGTGGCATTTGTCCCCCCCGCAGGAATGAACAGGTGTTCAGAAACCGGAAAAGCTACCATTCGATGAATGTGCAGATGGTGTGTTTGGCAGACCAGTACATCTCCCATGTGAATGCCAAATATCCTGGCTCAGTACATGTCGCTTACATTTTGAGAAATAGCAGCATCCCTTATGTGATGGGGCAACTCCTGAGGCACCGTGTGTGGCTAATAGGTGAGGCCAAGGCCCTAATACAATTGACATAGATGTCTGGGTATGGGGTTGTCCCTAAGGGTTAGTGTGTGTCTAACAGTTGCCTCTCGACATTTGCAGGTTACCCAAACCTGTCATGGCCACTGACCCCAGTGAGGAATCCCAGGACAAGGGCAGAGGAACGCTATAATGAGGCACATGGGTGAACTAGGAGGATAATAGAATGCACCTTCGGCCTCCTGAAGGCCAGATTCCGATGCCTCCATCTGACAGGTGGTTCCCTATACTAGTCACCGAAGAAGGTGTGCCAGATAATCGTGGCCTGCTGTATGCTGAACAACCTGGCTTTGTGACGCCAGGTGCCTTTCCTGCAGGAGGATGGGCCAGATGGTGGTCTTGTGGCAGCTGTGGAGCCTGTGGACAGTGAAGAAGAGGAGGCAAAAGAAGAGGATATCGACAACCGAAACAACATCATCTCATAGTATTGTTGGAGCTAGCATAAGTCTGTCATTTTCACTCAGTGTATGGACACTGACTTGTCACTTTGACTTTCCATTTCACAGATCTGGGTCCCACTTTGTGCCCTCTGCTATGTTTACTCCTGGCCTACAGCTGTGTTACATTGGTATGTGAACAAGTAAATTGACATTGCTATATTCCATAGATTTTGCAATTACACATTTGTGAAAGCACAGACTGACTCCAGATTGTTTTGTGATTTAAGTGTGTTTATTCCTGTGCAAATAAGTGGAGGGGGTTGTAAAATGGGCTGGGGTGATGGTGGAGGTATGTCCATGGCAGAGTCCAGTCTATTTGTTTCACAGGTGTATTGTTCAAAGGGGCAGAGGAAGTGGAGCAATGGCAGTTTAAGGATGGACAGGGTGACATAGTGGGACAGAAGGGTGACATTCAGGGGAGGGTCTTATTTCCTGGCGGGGGTCTTGGCAATGTTCTCTGTCTTGTTCCTGGATCTCAGGGACTGTTTGCGGGGTGGTTCTCCATCTGCAGGGGGTGGGGTGCTGGTGGCCTGTTGTTCCTGTGGCGGTGCCTCCTGTCCACTAGCGCTAGCGGAGGTGGAGGGATGTTCATCGTCTAGGCTAGTGTCAGGGGCCCGTTGGTGTGCCACTGTGTCCCTCCTGGTGTTGAGAAGTCTGCCAGCACCCCTGCAATGGTGACCAGGGTGGTGTTGATGGACTTCAAGTCCTCCCTGATCCCCAGGTAGTGTTCCTCCTGCAGCCGCTGGGTCTCCTGAAACTTGGCCAGTACCGTGTCCATGGTCTCCTGGGAATGGTGGTAAGCTCCAATGACGTTGAGTAGTGCCTCGTGGAGAGTGGATTCTCTGGGCCTGTCCTCCCCCTGTCGCACAGCAGTCCTCCCAGCTTCCCTGTTATCCTGTGCTTCTGTCCCCTGAACCGTGTGCCCACTGCCACTGCCCACAGGTCCCTGATTGTCCTGTGTTAGTGGGTTTGCCTGGGTTCCCTGTAGTGTTGGACACAATGCTGATTGACGTGTCCTGGGGACAGAGGGATGGTCCCGCTGGGTGTGTGCTGTGCTGGTGTTTTGTTTTGGTGGTTTGTGACTGAGCCAGGGGAACTGACTGTCCTGAGGTCCCTGATGGGCCGGGCTGGTCATCTTGATCCAGGCGTGCAGAGCTGCTGTCATCACTGTGGGTCTCTTCTGTGGGGGGACTGGATATGTCTGGCACCTCCTGTCCGGTGACGTTGGGTATGGGTCCTGTTGGGGTGTAAGGCATAGTTAATGTATCTGTGTGTGCCATCTTGTGCAATGGGTGAGTGACCCTCTACTCCTGTGCTTGTATTATTGGCTTGGTCCTTGTGTGATTGGTGATTTTGGGACATGAGTGAGTCTCTGTACTGCACATGCTTTGGTGATGGGTGTCCATGCATTGGTGTTACATGCAGGGCTTGGTTTTGGGATATGTGGGTTGTGTTAGTGGGGTATCTGTGGGTTGTTGGGGTGATGGGTGTAGGAGGCTGGCCTGGCTTGTAGTAGGTACCAAGGGGTACTTACACTCTGTACCAGGTCCAGTTATCCCTTATTAGTGTAGAAGAGGTGTTTCTAGCAGCTTAGGCTGATAGAAGGTAGCTATAGCAGAGCAGCTTAGGCTGAACTAGGAGACATGCAAAGCTCCTACTATACCACTGGTGTCATATGCACAATATCATAAGAAAACACAATACACAGATATACTAAAAATAAAGGTACTTTATTTTTATGACAATATGCCAAAAGTATCTCAGTGAGTACCCTCAGTATGAGGATGCCAAATATACCCAAGATATATGTACACAATACCAAAAGAAAACATTGAGGGTTAGAAAAATAGCCCACACCAAGACCCTGAAAAGTAGGTGTAAAGTGCACCTATATTCCCCGGAGAGCACAGAAGTCGTGATAGGGGACTTCTGCAAGGAAGACCAACACCAGCAATGCAACCAAAGTGGATTTCCGGACGAGAGTACCTGTGGAACAAGGGGACCAAGTCCAAGAGTCGCGACAAAGTCGAGATTGGGCAGATGCCCAGGAAATGCCAGCTGAGGGTGCAAAGAAGCTGCCACCGGATGGTAGAAGCTGTGGATTCTGCAAGAACGAAGAGGGCTAGAAACTTCCCCTTTGGAGGATGAATGTCCCACGTCGTGAAGAAGCTTGCAGAGGTGTTCCCACGCAGAAAGACAGCAAACAAGCCTTGCTAGCTGCAAGGGTCACGGTTAGGGTTTTTGAATGCTGCTGTGGCCCAGGAGGGACCAGGATGTCACCAGGTACGTGAGGAGACAGAGGGGATGCCCAGCAAGTCAGGGATCCCTCACAGAAGCAGGCAGCACCTGCAGAAGTGCTGAAACAGGCACTACGAAGAGGAGTGAACTGGAGCTCACCCGAAGACACAAAAGGGAGTCCCACGACGCCGGAGGACAACTCAGGAGGTTGTGCACTGCAGGTTAGAGTGTCGGGGACCCAGGCTTGGCTGTGCACAAAGGAAATCCTGGAAGAGTGCACAGGGGCCGGAGCAGCTGCCAATCACGCGGTACCCAGCAATGCAGTCTAGCGTGGGGAGGCAAGGACTTACCTCCACCAAACTTGGACTGAAGAGTCACTGGACTGTGGGAGTCACTTGGACAGAGTTGCTGAGTTCCAGGGACCACGCTCGTCGTGCTGAGAGGGGACCCAGAGGACCAGTGATGCAGTCTTTTGTTGCCTGCGGTTGCAGGAGGAGGATTCCGTCGTCCCACAGGAGATTTCTTCAGAGCTTCTAGTGCAGAGAGGAGGCAGACTACCCCCACAGCATGCACCACCAGGAAAACAGTCGAGAAGGCGGCAGGATCAGCGATACAAGGTTGCAGTAGTCGTCTTTGCTACTTTGTTGCGCTTTTGCAGGCGTCCTGAGCAGTCAGCGGTCGATTCCTTGGCAGAAGGCGAAGAGAGAGATGCAGAGGAACTCTGATGAGCTCTTGCATTCGTTATCTAAAGAATTCCCCAAAGCAGAGACCCTAAATAGCCAGAAAAGGAGGTTTGGCTACCTAGGAAGGAGGATAGGCTAGAAAAACACAGGTAAGAGCCTATCAGGAGGAGTCTCTGACGTCACCTGCTGGCACTGGCCACTCAGAGCAGTCCAGTGTGCCAGCAGCACCTCTGTTTCCAAGATGGCAGAGGTCTGGAGCACACTGGAGGAGCTCTGGGCACCTTCCCTGGGAGGTGCAGGTCAGGGGAGTGGTCACTCCCCTTTCCTTTGTCCAGTTTCGCGCCAGAGCAGGGCTGTGGGATCCCTGAACCGGTGTAGACTGGCTTATGCAGAGATGGGCACCATCTGTGTCCATCAAAGCATTTCCAGAGGCTGGGGGAGGCTACTCCTCCCCAGCCCTGACACCTTTTTCCAAAGGGAGAGGGTGTAACACCCTCTCTCTGAGGAAGTCCTTTGTTCTGCCTTCCTGGGCCAAGCCTGGCTGGACCCCAGGAGGGCAGAAACCTGTCTGAGGGGTTGGCAGTAGCAGCAGCTGCAGTGAAACTCCGGGAAAGGCAGTTTGGCAGTACCCGGGTCTGTGCTAGAGACTTGGGGGATCATGGAATTGTCTCCCCAATGCCAGGATGGCATTGGAGTGGCAATTCCATGATCTTAGACATGTTACATGGCCATGTTCGGAGTTACCATTGTGACGCTGTACATAGGTAGTGACCTATGTCCAGTGCACGCGTGTAATGGTGTCCCCGCACTCACAAAGTCCGGGGAATTTGCCCTGAACGATGTGGGGGCACCTTGGCTAGTGCCAGGGTGCCCACCCACTAAGTAACTTAGCACCCAACCTTTACCAGGTAAAGGTTAGACATATAGGTGACTTGTAAGTTACTTAAGTGCAGTGGTAAATGGCTGTGAAATAACGTAGACGTTATTTCACTCAGGCTGCAGTGGCAGGCCTGTGCAAGAATTGTCAGAGCTCCCTACGGGTGGCAAAAGAAATGCTGCAGCCCATAGGGATCTCCTGGAACCCCAATACCCTGGGTACCTCAGTACTATATACTAGGGAATTATAAGGGTGTTCCAGTATGCCAATGTGAATTGGTGAAATTGGTCACTAGCCTGTTAGTGACAATTTAGAAAGTAAAGAGAGAGCATAACCACTGAGGTTCTGATTAGCAGAGCCTCAGTGAGACAGTCATCACACAGGTAACACATACAAGGCACACTTATGAACACTGGGGCCCTGGCTGGCAGGGTCCCAGTGACACATACACTAAAACAACATATGTACAGTGAAATATGGGGGTAACATGCCAGGAAAGATGGTACAATGGGTGTGAGGGTAAGGGTGGCGGTATGTGATGGCATGTAGGTGAGGTGTGGGGGATAAAGTAGTAAAGATATGTCTTACCAGAGTCCAGTCCTCCTGCTACTCCTGCATTCCCTCAGGATGCATAATTGCCAAGACTTGTTCTTCCCATGTTGTTAGTTGTGGGTAGAGGAGGTGGGGATCCAACGCCAGTCCTCTGTACAGCAATCTGGTATCTGGATGCCACGAAACGCACCTTCCCCCGTAGGTCGTTCCACCTCTTCCTGATGTCATCCCGTGTTCTTGGATGCTGTCCCACTGCGCTGACCCTGTCGACAATTCTCCGCCATAGCTCCATCTTCCTTGCAATGGATGTCTGCTGCACCTGTGATCCGAACCGCTGTGGCTCTACCCGGATGATCTCCTCCACCATGACCCTGAGCTCTTTCTCAGAAAACTTGGGGTGTCTTTGAGGTGCCATGATGTTGTGTGGGTGGTGTGTGAGGTGCTGTCTGTTGTGATGTGTGGCGGGATGTGTTGGTGTGTGTTGTTTGAGGTGCGTGGATGTTATATAAGTGATGGTGTTGTGTGTCTGTGGATGCTGGTATTGTGTTAGCTAATCTCTCTCTCTGGCCTTCTTCCAAATTTTTGGTTGTAAGGGTTTGTGGGTAATGTGGGTATGTGCTTTATATTGGATTGGGTGTGTGGGTGTGGTGTGTGTATTTGTATCAGGTGTGTGCATTTCGAATAGTCCAATGTAGTTGTGTTTTGTAAGTGTGTGTGTATTTTGAGCGCAGTAGTGTGTACCTCCTATGGATTAGCGTGGTTGATTCGTGGGTCGTGATAGTGTGGGCATATTCTTGTTGGAGTGACGGTGTCGGTTTTGGTATCGCCAGTTTATCACTGACCTTTGGTGTGGCGGACTTGTGTAGGTGTCTGTATTGTGGCGGATTCCGAGATGTGGGTCGTAATACCTGTAGCGGATTTCTGCCGCCACAACAGGATGTTGGCGGTTTACAGCACAGCGGAAAGCGGGATTTACCGCCAGAGTTGTAATGAGGGCCATAGTCTTTATTTACAGACTACAGGAAAATGTATTCTTTTTTTTCTTTATGTGTTGCGTTTTTTGGCCACTTTTCCTCTAGCATTAACTTCTTGTCTTCTTCTTTTCCAGGGGACTCCCAGGAGGCACATGTGGGAAGAAAAAAATGGATACAGACAACGGTAAGTGGCCTATTTGAGCGTTTTCTTTCTTCTTTTTGTTTGTTTTTTCTATTTCTCTCTCTCTGTTTCCTCTTTTCTTTCTTCTTTTTTTTCCTCTCTGTACTTTTTTTCTTCTGTCTTTCTCTACTTTTGTTTCTTTTCTTTTACTTGTGGTTCCTTTACCCTCTCTTCTCTTGTCTTCTGCCCCTTTCTTTCTTCCTTCCTTTCCCTTGGCTGCAGGTTACGCCTGACCTTAGCAATATGACCTTATACCATCCCTTTTCTTCAAAAGGGGGGGCATATCTAGGCTACTTTTGAGGATTAGGCACTTTCCCTTTCCTTGTCTAGTAGCATACCACAGACCCCAAACAAAAAAAAGACAATAAAACAATCAAAACAAACCCAAGGGGAAACTGAAGGTTGTAGGAGAGAAAACCCAAAACATGAACCAAAATGAACTAATCACAAAAACAAAAACCTCCCGATGTCCCTCCGTGTGTTTTCACTTTCCCTCCTTGCTCCCCTCCTCCCACCGGACATTTCTTAACCCTGCCCACATATCTGCAGAGGCCACGCTCTTCCCAGAGTGTGGCCCGGGTTCTGGGGTACTGCCTCCCGGTCCTCCCTTCTTTCGGATTGCCACTGGTGGTCCCGGTGTCTTCCTGCTCTCGCGAAGTCCTCGGGTCCTTCACCACCTCCTTTTCCGCTCCTGATGTCGCGTTCTTCTCCGTAGTTCTTTCCGCCGTCACTGTCTTCTTCCTCGTCGTCACGTTCTTCTCCGGCTTCTCCTCCTGCGATGCCAGGTTCGGAGCAAAGAGTCCCTTTTCCTCCTGCCGACACCTGGAAGTTCCTCACGATTGGTTCCTTCCCCAAGGACTTCCAGGTCTGGAAGCACTACACTGCCGGTGCCCCAGGGGTATGGCGGGTTCGACGTTAGTGTCGGTCTGTCACAATGCCCCTAAATTTTCAAGCTCTGAGACTCTTGTGAGATACAGAGAAATACAGGGCTGGAGCTAGACATTTGGGTGCTCCTACACTTGAAAGTGTCTCAAAAGATCGCAAACAAAAAAGGAGACTGTAGTATTGAAACTCTATTATGGGTAGCTATTATCCATGAATTATATGGTAATTGTTTCAGCTCATGAGTCTCTTGCTAGAGTCAGGCAATCAGATTGGTGAAATAAGGCGTTTGGGTGCCCCTACTCTTGCGATATACTGATGGCTGTCAGTATTTCAAAAGCAGAGGGAGTTGTAACATAAAAGTTTCACGTTATCTAAGAATATAGTGGCTCTGACAAGAGGCGTTGTGTTTCAGTGTGTAGTGTTCAGCTACACATAGAACCAGATGCATTCTTTGATGTTATTGAGGAAGATCCTGTTCCCTTCTGCAGTAAAGTGCACTTCACCTCTCCTATAGATACTTAGCATATCAAACCGGATGTTGTTGCGCTATATAGAGCCCATGCCACGGTCACAAAGAAATGCAGGAACTGTTTTATTGACATGTTTCTGGGACTTCTCAATCTTAGGACAAAACTCTTTTGATGATTGCCATTTCTGTCTTTGACATATATTAGAATATACAAATGCAGTTTGTGGAAAGACATACATCAATTGAGAAAAGGCTGGATTTCAAACACCTGTGAATGTGGCTAGGTCATTGCCACCACAGTGCACTATGATCAGGTCTGGGTGCTCACAATCCAAAATGTTCTCTGTAGTGTGATGTGGGTTAGCAATGATGAAACCCCTTTGGCTTCCAATGAACTGTGTAAAGCTGTGAAGTAAGCGTTTGAGTGGAATGCAATGTGGGCAGGTTCAAAATGTTGAGTTTGTATTTACACACAGATAAATGAAAATGTATAGCTCCGTGTGTGGTGTAGTCGTTGGCGGGTACCCAGACTGAGAAAGCTGCTACAGCTGGTGACAAGATAGGGGCTAAGTAATAAGGAGATTGACAGTGCTCTCCCAGAGAGTTTACGGTAGTCTACACCTACTGACTCATGCACACCACGTGTGCTTTCATCGAAGTACGGAACTGCTGCTTGGTGCATGTAGTGACAAAGCACAGCTCCAGCCACTATACAGTAGTTTAAGATAACTGAAGCTTCAGAGAGAAGTCCACACATTATTGACCAAGAACCTGCTCGTCAGGCCATAAAGAAAGGTACTGCACTGCTACAGAATATAAAATCATACATTATATGGAATGTTTATGCTAAAGGTGGATACGTACAGATATAGAAAAGAAGATCTGGAGACTACCATAGTCAAACGCGAGTAAAATAAGTAAAAGCCCTGGCTGACAGAACAATTGATAAGAAAGCAAACTGCACTTACCAGATCCTCAATAAGCAGAGCTCTAGGACATCAGCAGCAAGTGAGGTGACTCAAGTAGAAGTATGAGGGTGTGCTTACTGAGCTATCCAATACCTGTGTTGCGTAGGCTCTCATTATCCTAATCGTTCGCAGTGTGGGGGACTAAGGGGGTCATTTTGACCCCGGCGGGCGGTGGTCGCCGCCCGCCTGGAGGGAACCGCCATATGGCCGCTCCGCGGTCGAAAGACCGCGGAGGCCATTCTGGCTTTCCCGCTGGGCTGGCGGGCGACTGCCAGAAGGCCGCCCGCCAGCCCAGCGGGAAACCCCTCCCCACGAGGAAGCCAGCTCCGAATGGAGCCGGCGGAGTGGGCATGTGCGACGGGTGCAGTTTGCACCCGTCGCGTATTTCAGTGTCTTCTAGGCAGACACTGAAATACACAGTGGGGCCCTCTTACGGGGGCCCCTGCCGTGCCCATGCCATTGGCATTGCCATTGGCATGGGCACGGCAGGGGCCCCCAGGGGCCCCGCAGCACCCCTTACCGCCATCCTGTTCCTGGCGGGCGAACCGCCAGGAACAGGATGGCGGTAGGGGGTGTCAGAATCCCCCATGGCGGCGCAGCAAGCTGCGCCGCCATGGGGGATTCCAAGGGCAGCGGTAAACCGGCGGGAGACCGCCGGTTTACCCTTTCTAGCCGCGGCAGAACCGCCGCGGTCAGAATGCCCTTCGGAGCACCGCCGGTCTGTCGGCGGTGCTCCCGTGGCCGGTGACCCTGGCGGTCACCGGCCGCCAGGGTCAGAATCAGGCCCTAAGTCTGACCCACGGTGAAGGACCCTTGTCACTCTAAATCGGGGTTTTGCTCCGGCTAACTAGCAGTGCCTCATCTCTCCCAAAGGGAAGAGACAATTGGGCAGCCGAGCGCATGACATCTTAGCACTTCCCAGGGAAGTTGCGGTCACTCAGGTCACAACCGGTTCTCTCATACACAGTACGGTCTCATTTAGAAATGACAAAGGCAGTTTAAGTTTTAAAGATTGGTTTAATAAAACGACTGCATTTTAGATAGCAAAGCATGAGCTGCAATAACCAGAACTACACAACACAATAGGATTGAAATAGTAACAATGAGAGTGAAGCACAAGAATAAGGCTATCATAGTGCCACTAGATTATGTTCTCTCTAAGTTATATTCTGAGCACAGAATGTGAAGCTCTAAGCCTGCCTTTCAGGTTCCCCCGGAAGGACATCAATCCTCATACCTGAGCAAAGGCCTGTATCCTGAATCAGCATCTGCAACGGGGCAGTCAGCATCTAGTTGTAGGTTCCTGGCCTGAATCTCCTTCTGATGTGTACTAGGACTAGGAAGTGTTTTTATAACTAACACGCAGATGTTCCAAGAAAATGTCCCTACGTAAGAATGTGTATTTTCTACAAATACTAGAGACTAAACTTCCACCACGTTTACCGGCAATGTACCAGACTGTAGCCTTGACTGAAGCACAGGGCGATCAAGAATGCATTATTTGAGAACACAGTGCTGAACTAAGCTAAACAGTGTGATAGAAAGAAATTAAAACAAGACCGTAAAACTGGTTATTGTAAAATAACAGTGCGAAGCTGAATAAAATGCATCTAGGGCAAAGTGCACAGCGGCCTAGTATGTTAAACTAACGTGCATGAAGCTATATTAAAAATGGCTACACTACACCTGAAACAACACACCGCCAAAGCCACCAGGTGGTGGTTCAGAAGAACTCCGGGGATCTCCAGAAAAGTGAAGGGCTCCACTTCCCTTTCTGTCAAGAACCCGATCGTCCATGTCCTTCCTTTGCTGCTGCTATTTGACCACGAGGCAAATCAACCTCATCATCACTGGAATCGAAAGTAAGCTACTTTTTTACCTGCTACATTTTCAATTGTCTGTTTCCATTAGCTCTGGACTCGTGCAATTTTTATTCACTCTTACAAGCACTATTTTACTAATGTGCAATGCATATGTATGTAATGTGGCCATTTAAGATCACATGTATAATTTTATTTTATTTATAAATTTGGCGCAAGCTACCTTCATGATAATGGACATGTACACAAAAAGTGACATTAAACTTAAATTCAAAATGTGCCCAACCTGTGTGTTTAATCATTTTTTGGAAACTATAAAATCATAAACATATGTATAACATATTATTGGAATGATTTACATTTTATAAAATGTAGAAATTGCACTAGACATAGAAAACCATTTGTTGCCAATAAATATATATTTAATGTTAGTTTTACACTTGAAACATCTTATATATATATATTAATGTAACATTTCCCTTGTCTAGTGCATTTCCTATATATTATTACATTTTAATTTACTTCTAAGTTTTTTTAAGGTGTAATGCATATGTGTTTATTTTAATCACTTATAAAGTTAAAATAAACACAGCGGTATAAGCACTTAAAAAATGTTTAATTTTGATAGAAGTGTCCATTATCATGATGAGTGCTTGAACCAAACTTTGTATGACAATTACAAATTTTTATCACTAATGTTTGTGCTGGTTGTGGAGGTGGTTGTGGGTGTGGTTGTGGTGCTTGTGGGTATGGTGGTGGTTGTGGATGTGGTGATGGTTCTGCTGCCTGTGGGTGTACTGTCAATAGTGTGCGCATGTTGTTTAGGTGTTTGTGTATCTTTGTGTGTTTGTGTTTATATGCGTGTGTGATTATGCTGCTTGTGTCTGTTAGAGTTGGTGCCTGTAAAGAAGTACGTGTGCTTGGGATAGGGGTGGGACTTGGGATCTGGGATTAGGTAAGGACCTTAGTTGGGCCAGACGGTTGGGCTGTTGTGAGGCTGCAGACAGTGAGGAGGCTATTTTAGCAAGCGATATCTGCATGCCAAATGTTGAACTGTGAATGGCTCCAGAAATGCAACCATTTGTTGCAACTAAGGCCCTGGATGCCATTCACGATCTCAGCCTGGACCTACAGAGATGGTGCGTAAGAGCTCAATAGTCTTCTCAGTCAGTGCAGCCAGAGGGGGAAAAGGGTTAAGGTACCTGCAGCAAAGGAGACCCCATCCCTTATAAAGAGTTGAGTTTGTCCAACTGGGGAGAGAACAAGAGGGAGGGTAATATTGGGACTCTGGGTGGTGGACAAGGATGCAGTTGGTACAGTTCCATTAGGATCCACCACCACTAGGGACTGGCCACTTGTGGAATCCTCCGAAGATGATGATGAGCTGGTGGCTTCCGTTCAAGACCCCTTACCCTCCATGCCACTGTGTCCATCACTCAGTAGCTAGATTTTTCCCTACCCTTTGTGGCCAATGTCCCCTTTACCTGCCCCTGAAGATGTTGAAAAGACATACAATAATGTTATTGTATCTGTATAAAAAGAACTGAGCATGATGTTTTTTCAGAAAACATTTTCCAAATGTTCACATTTCACCTGCTTCAAGGCTTTCTAACTTAGTTTTCGCCTACCATGAACTAATGTATGTAGAAGAAATCTACAGAAACCATTTAGTCACAGTATTGTGATTTCCCATTACTGCTCCCATATTATTTTTAATTATTTCTCTCAATCATTTTGAATTTTCTCCAGGGACTGTTTAACACCTCTGAATTATTCTTATTAGTTGTTTTGAATTGTGAATTATGGCACAAAAATTAATATAAAGTGAAGAAAAGCTATGTGGATTGTGTGTACAAGGAAAAAAAGTGAATTTATTTTTATTTTGTACCAATATTGGGATAAACTGAAAGCCTGTTTGTTTTGTTTGGGCATTTCGTAGCGGTAACACTTACTTCAAGTAGCAAGTATTTTTCAAATGTTAAATTAAATTTGATGGATTCAATACTTAAGTTGCTTATTAATGTATCACGCTCTATGTATTTACTTATGCTGTTAAAAAAAATTAAAACTTTTTTTTTAGTATTTTCAAATGACTTCTACAGCATAGGTAAATACATAGGGTTTGATACATTTCTAGTCCACTGTAGCACAAAGCAAATATAATTTTACATTTGACTCCCCCAAAAGGTTTTTGTGTTTGTTTTACAACTGTGAATAAAATTTAAAATTGCGCTGTCCTTCACTATAGGCAAAAATTGGTACAAAATCACAGTAAATATTTAATACACTGATTCATTCATAATGTTTAAAGAAAAATTTAAATGCAAATCACAATATGCAACATGTTAAACCTTAATGCATTACACAGATTTCCTAATGAGTCATGAGTAGTGTCTGATTTTGTATTTTCCAGATGGGATACTCCAAAATATATATGATAGAACATTCCATCGGCAAAAGTCCCTTTAACTAATCTTTTTTGTTCATTATTGATTTATCATTTGGACATTACAAAGGCCGTACAAATCATGCTTTTGGGTATGTTTTACTCTGCCACCAATGTGTATGCATTCCTTTCTGTGTTTTTTCAAAAATGTATGCCTGTCAAATTGATTTTTTAAATTCATTTTTTGAAAAGCAGACTGGCTTACATGCACACTTGTAAAGGAGTAAGACATCATGCAAATCTGTTACTTTTAACATAAATTGAATTGTATTTTCTTGCTAAATGTGGTATTAATAATATGTTTGAATAAACAATACAGCCGTTTATCAATGTTTCTAGTAATTTTGCTCACATGCTCACTATTGTTTATTTATAATACCACCTCAGCAATGTGACGTAACATCTTTCACAATTGTGAAAGAGCATCACACTTGACACAATTATAAACTGTGGCCTGATTGGTACAACTATCCCTTTTAATCACAAAGAAACTCAAGTATACTTTTTTAGACAGGCATATGTCTGCTCAAAACAGTCCTTTGGTAGTGATCAGAAATATAGTGGCATCATTTTCCAAAAATATACAAAACTTACATCTTCTTGTGCATTTATCATGTGTCACCATTTATGTTGATGCCATAATATGTTGCTGTAACAAAAATAGTTATTTAACATGAAAAACTAAAAAATGAACTTACTCCCTTGATGCTGCAGTTGGGCTCTCAACAGCTCATCAAGCTGAGGATATGCCACCATAAGTATGCACGCCATTGGCAGGGTCAAGGTGCGGCGCATGCTGAAACTTCTGTTAAATGCATGAACAAATTGATAAAAGAAATACGCCAGTCTTTGAGTTTGTTAGTTTTGATTTTATTCATCAGACCCAAATAAACTGTAACAGGATGAAAACAGAAATCCAAATAGGATGAAATCACCCCCCCCCCCAATATAAAAATGTCAATCAGGGTGAATGATACTATTATTGTAGAGCCAAAAAGTTTTGAAATTCAAAGTGCAAAATACATCTGCCATCAAAAAAGTAAATGTGTCCAGAAAATAGTCCACAGAGTGAATGATAGTCACACACTGGAGGAAAATAGGTTCTGTATCTCTTGTTGCTGATGGTGGAGGTCTTGCAATCCTTTCCTGGTGGTCCATATGAACGTCCCTTACTGGGGACAGGGGATGAATCCAAAAGTGCAGGGACTGAGGTGGGTCCTGCTGATTCCTCTTTTGGCAAGGCCTCCTTTTCTTTGACTGAGGCAAATGTAGTTGCCACAGATGTTGTTGGACCACAGAAAGGGAAACGTTTTGCTGTAAAAGCCCTGCACATATGTGTAAAAATATCATGCAGCACCCCCGTCAAGGAGCCAAAACTGGACTTTAGATTCTCCATCTGTAGATTGTGCTCCCACTGCAACTGCTTCATGTCCCGAAGCTCTGCGACGACATTGCCCATCATGCCTGGGGACTGATGAAGGGATCCCAAGATTTGGCCAATGGTGGCCTGGGTTACAGTGAACTCAGTGGCCTCACGGTACTGGCCCACAAACTTCCTCCCATGAACCCAAACCCCACTACCCTGTGTCCCTGACCCAGTGTGCCCATCCCACTGGGCCTGGGTTGAAATGGAGGTAGTGGTTGAGTTGGATCAACAGCATCCAGGACTGGGGGGGCACAAGATTAGGCTGATGTTCCTTTGGACACAGGAAGTGGAGGTATCCATAGGTGTGATACCAGCTGGGGTGGGAGGTGTTGGTGTGTGCTGAGTGAGACTTACTGGAGCTGTCTGCCCAAGCTGACCAGACAACATACTTTGATTTGTGAAATTAATTACATTAATTCAATGAAATAACAAGAAAATGACAACAAACAAAATAAAACAATACACAGCATAAAATAGAGATTGATACATACATAGAACTTTAACATATGTGCATATATGAAAGAAAAGAGAGAATGACAAGCATTACATTGTAATATTATTTTCACTGAACAAAAACAAGGCATCATGGTAGTTGTAGTTTTTTAAAATAAAACACTACAAAATTGTAAGGTGAACATTCCTATAAAATAAATGCAGTAAGGATGAACAGACATTTACAATACAAAACACAAATGTGAAATGTGTTATTGTAGGAAGCTGGTCTTGTGTGTGGTGGGTATCTTTGCTATTTACACCTTATACCAGGTCCAGGTATCCCCTTATGAGTGTAGTGTAGTCACTGTCTTGAAGCCAGGCTCTCTAGAGGTAGCTGTGGATGAGAGGCCAAGGCTTATCTAGGCAAATTGCAAAACGCGTGCAATTTCACTGAAGTCACACACAGTACTTACATACATGAAAGAATACACTCAGTGTTACAAAAAAGAAGAATAATGCAAAACCAACAGTGGATTCCTGTACAAGAGGACCTGTGGAAGAAAGGGATCAAGTCCAAGAAGCACATCAGAGTTCAGGAAGGGCAGGAGCCCCTTCCCACCAGAAGGAAGGTGCAAGAAGTAAGTTGACAGTGATGAAGGAGAGTTACTGATGCTCCCCAGAAGACGGAGTTGAGTCCCTGGATGATGCAAGTGATGTCCCACGCCGCAGGAGGATTCCAGACGAGTTTTCGTCTTCGGTTTCCACCGACAAGCCTTGGTACATGCAAAACTTACAGTTGCCAGAAAGAGAGCCCAGAAAAGCAGAAGCAGCACCCACAGGAGTCCCACAGGACGGGGACACAGGAGTGGAAGAAGGAGCCCATGCATCACTATGAAAAGGGGTCCCACGCTGCAGGAGGACAACTCAGAAAGCTGTGCATTGCAGGAAGGAGTGCTGGGGGCTAGATCTTCAAGCTGCCTGAAGATCCTGTGGAAACGATGCCAACAAGCCTTGGCAGCTGCAAATGGAGGTGGACAAGGGGGAACTGTCCTGCATAGAAAGGCAACGGCTTACCTCCACCAAAGTTGGACAGTTGGAAGAGAAGACCAACAGGACCACTTCAGTCCACCACCCGTGTTGCAGGATCCACAAAGCTCAGAAGGAGTGGTGATCCACGCACCCAATCGTTTTGGCAGTTGGTGGCTGCTGATGCTGGGGAGTGACTCATTCACCCCAAGGGAAATTCCTTCTTCTTTCTTGTGCAGACTGTCAATGGGCTGTCTTCTCAGGTTGCACGGCCAGGAAAATGTTTTAGTTGCAGACAGAAGGCATGGATACAATGTTGCAGGCAGAGTCTTGCTTCCTTGTTGCAGCTTGTTGGGTCCTGGAGCATCTGGATACAGTTTGTTCAGCCAGAAGTCAAAGTAGCGGGTGCAGAGGAATCCTGCTGTAGTCTTGCAAGCTGAATCTGAGGACCCACCCAAGAGAGAGACCCTAAATAGCCATGAAAGGGGAATTGGTCACCTAGCTGGGTGACCACCTATCAGGAGGGGGCTCTGACATCACCTGCCTGCACTGGCCACTCAGATGCTCCCAGAGTTCCCTGCCAACTTTGAATCCAAGATGGCAAAACCCAGGGACCCTCTGGAGGAGCTCTGAGCACCACCCTCTTTGGTGGTGATGGACAGGGAAGTGGTCACTCCCCTTTCCTTTGTCCAGTTGTACACCAGAACAGGGACTGGGAGTACCTGAACTTGTGTAGACTGATTTATGCAAGGAAGGCACCAAATGTGCTCTTCAAAGCATTACCAGTGGCTTGGGATGAAATACAGTTTCAGCAACCATGTTTAAAGGAGAGAGTCATAATCACTGGGGTCCTGGTTAGCAGGATCCCAGATAACACAGTCAAACACACTGACAAACAGGCAAAAAGTGGTGTTTACAATGCTAGAAAAGGGCTACTTTCCTACAGTTATTAGATGAAAAAACACTTACAACTACCATAACTTCATGTGCAATTAGATGGAGATTGGAACCTGTTGTATTAACTACAACAAAATACGTTCAAACAAAAAAACAAGGCAAAAACAACAAATAATGCATGAAGAAAATACTCATGTTGACAACACAAATTAACCATTAGCAAAATGAGAAACACAACAATAATGCTACAAATTGGCTGAAATAGTTTAAGAAATGTATTTATGGATTTACATGTTTCATAAAGGTGAAAAACATATTAGCAACAGCTAAATTAAAAGCAAAAACAACGTTTAGGTTTAGTGACACATTCAACAGTCTAACTTACCAGTCTCCACTCCACTCCACCAAGGATTCCTGACAAGCCTTCAGATTGTAGGATCTGTAATAACTTCTCCTCACACTAGTAACATAATGAGGGGGGCTGGGAGAACCACCATCAGTCCTCTTGGCCTCCAGGTGACGCTTGTAGGCCAGGGAATGCACTCTCCCCTGCAGGTTGTTCCATCTCTTCGTAATTTCCTCCTGTGTGTGCATGTTGTTTGCTACAGCATTCACTCTATCAATTATTCCAGCCCATATTTGCATTTTCTTAGCTATTGTTGTATTTTTTCCTTGGGCTCCAAACAATTGTACCACTTTTCTAATGATTTCACCCATCATGGCTGACAATTTTCCCTCTGTAAAATGGGGATTTCACCTTCCTACCATTAGGGAAAAAAAAAATGTATAACCCACAAGAAAATAAATGAAAGGAGAAAAAAAAACAAGAAACAGAGAAACCAAAAAAAGAACCTTACTGCACTGACAAAAGTTCTGCTTGACAATGTTGTGCTTCAGTGTAATGACAAATTATCATGGTCTGCAATAGAGTGTGTTTCATAGGGTGGTATGCAGGTGAAAACAATTAGCCAAGTCACATCAGGTGTGTGCTGCAATCATCCAACCACAAGCCACAGGCACAGTACAACGGTAAACTCGTTCTGCGATAGAATCCTGCCATCAGGAATCAGCTGCTAGAACAACGCCTGCACAACTGTGAAATATAAATATTATCGGCTAAATCCCTCCGCACCGATGGTGAAAGTGAAATGTTAGTCAGCAGAGGAGTCTGCTGCATTGTCAGCGGTGCATTGCTTATGCAACAGAAAACACTCTGCCTATGCGGCAGAAGGTTCAGTTGGCATGCATCCAAATAGGGTGGATGGGCACCCGTCAGTTTGATGAAGTACTTATAAACTCCACTACTACACAAGTGTCGCCAAGGTCTTAACCAGGCCCTAAGTTTTATTTTATCATCAGCTGTGGAACTTTTTCAATGCGTCATTCAATGTATTATGCAGCTTGTCATGAATGCATTCAATTATAGTGTTAACATATTGTTTTTTGGAGATACACAAAAATGATATAACACAAGTATGTTGTTAACTTGCTGATAGAGGTTTGACTTTGAATGTGGACAAGTGTGAGTTTCATAGGACAAAGCTAAAATTCTTTGACCATATCTTTTTTGATTGGGGTATGACAACCAATCCTGATAAAGTACAAGCCCTGTCACAAGATGATTCCCCAAAAGATGTTTCCATGGTACGTTCATTTATTGGCATGGCCAGTTACTGTTCCAGATACATACAAAACTTTGCCACTGTAAGTGATCCATTGAGAGACTTAATGAAAAATGATCTTCCATTTTATTGGTTTCATAAACCTGAGAAAGGTTTTTAAAAAATCAAACAAGAACTCTAGTGAAATGGCATACTTCAGTACAAAGCTTCATACAGTGGTTGTTGTTTGTTTAGCCCAGTTGGGTTAGGTGTTATTGTTGCACAGCACTGTGGACACTTGAATGCTCAAAGATATATTGTGAGTTATGCAAGTAGAAGTTTGTCCCAAACAGAACATGCCTATTCACAACCTGAGAAAGAAAGTTTAGCTGTGGTGTGGGCTTGTGAACATTTTAATGTATTCCTGTACAGAAAGTCTAAGCCGGTGACAGATTGTCAAGCCTTACTGACTGAACATTGGGGACTTTGATTACAAGAGTACAATTGTACCATTGTGCATCATCCGGGGAAGGACCAGAACCCTTCTGAGTACTTTTCCAGATGGCCCATACAATGTCATGGTCCTCAGTCCAAGATGGCGGATGCCCATATTAACTTTATTGTAAAGTGAAACACACCAGCTGCCATTTCATTAACCCAGATTGCAACTGCCACATGCCATGATAATGACATGCTAAAGTTGAAGGATGTTGTCACACATTAGTCTTGGAACCAACACACTAGACTTCTCAGTGACGGTGAATGACAGAAATACAAAAATGTCAAAGATGAACTGTCGGGCAGCTACAAAACAAGGTTAGGTTTTGATTAACTGCTGTTTGTATGGTTCATAGTTACTTGATACAGTGTGGACATTTCTATTGGCTGTTTTTCAAATGTTTATATGATCCTACGAGTTTCTTGCAAGACTATAGGCAAGCTTCTGCAGGTGAAGCTTGCTCTGAGGGGCCTTATAGGATCTTGCAAGACTATTGTGAGAGTCACATGGAACTTGACTGCATGGAAATTGACCCTGTCACTTGGTGTTTCTTTCAATCTTGCTAGAGTCTTGCAAGTCTGATTGTACAGGGAGAGAACCGAGCTGTATTGCTACAGTACAAGTGCCATAAACTGGCTAAAACAAGCCCAAAGCCATAGACGTAAAACACAGGTAGTCAAGATCAGGTTTGAGGTTGTATTAAGGTCAACCAATAGCTGATTTCCCTTCTACTAAATTAAATAAAAACCTTCAAATGTGATTGGCTACAATGCTTCAAGATCCAGGTACTAATATCTGGCCTATAACCTCAGACAACTGAGATTGCCCTAGGTGGTTTGCAGGTGAAGCAAGTGTAATCTCTTTGGCTTGAGCTAAGCAGAGTTCATTTGACTTTTGACTGAAATTATAGTGTAATTCAATTATGAAGTCTCTGACTAAATATGAAAATCCAATAATATATTTAGATTTTTTTTTTAATATATTGGTTTTATTATGCCAGTACTAGTCATTTGGATGCTTGGATGGCTAAATAGAAATTAAAAGTGCTTTGTATCACATATATATATATATATATAAATACATATATATATATATATATATATATATATATATATATATATTCTTTTGCATTCATAGGTGGTTGTGGAGATAGTTTTAATTTAAGATATTTAAGATCTAGATGTTTCTCAAGCATGATTGATGTATACTCTAACTTCTGAACTTACTGTATATTTTTTTGAATTGTCGGTATCCTAAATACAGTTAAACATGCACTAGAGTGTTTTTGCACTAAAGAGTGTGCACTAAGTTAGCAACAATAGATGCAGCTCACTCAGAGAAAATATGTTTTGATAATGGATGCATCGGTTACTAAACTGTTCATCTCTGAGGTTTCACCCTGGACAAAGGTGTTTTGTGCAGAGTGCATGTTGACATTAAAATGAAGCATTCATACTCTATAACGTTGTATGATGCACATTAAATGTTTTATCAAATTGCACTATATTTAATGTTAAGGGTGTTAAAATGTATTATTTCCTGCAGTGTGATTATAGAGGACTTTGATTTATAAAGTACATACATATGTGGTTGTAGTCGGACACTTTTGGACTCAGAGGAATCAAATGTTGCCTATGTAGAGTTCCCATGGAAAGTGGATGTCTGCAAGGAGAGCACCAACAGGACAAGAAGGAGGAGACCACAGGTAGCAGAACCAGAAATGGAGAGACCCACACTGAGGGAGGAAGTGACCGTTGCAGAGTGATACAGTACAGTGGTCGAGGAGCAGGAGGACGCTGAGGCTCCCTATGCCATAACCCTGAAGGGCCGTGGCTTCTGGGAAGTTCCCGGGATACATGGGTTTTCATTTTTGAGGTAGTAGGCTCGCATGCGGGCAGCGAGCAGGGCACCGAGTAATTGTGAGCACTGATCTATCCCAGCAAGTACCACCTCAATTTATACATGACCCACTTGTGATGGGAACAAGATAGTCAGGGAAACCTCACCGGCCATGACAGGCATAATTACTGAGCAATGCTTTATTTTTTGTTTTTGAGGGGCCATTACTCCTGATCTTGGGACAGCCAAGAAAGCGGCAGTGCAGAGAACAGGAACAACCTGAGGAGATGCCAAGACCAGGTAAGGGTGAGGATGCAGCAGTACACGAAAGGAAAAACCAAGAGAAATAGACCATTATAGACACTTACCTGGAAAAGCCTAGTGACAACAATAAAAATGAATCACTACATATACTTTTCTGGATACGTGTCTCTATAGCTAACCTTGGGCTGATGACAGCAGTTTTTTCAACAGAAAAACTTTTTTTATAGAGGGTTGGCTTTATATCAAAATTATTGTACAACCAGCATTTGACATGTGAAGGGGTTTCAGTATGGAGGCCGTTTTCTTAGATCAGTGTTTGACTGGTACTTTTTAAAATTATAGTAGAGGGTTTTGCATGTCTTATTCAACAAGTGATGTGTTCTCAGCAGAGAGGTGATTTTGTTAGTGAAGTGTTTTACTGTTATGGAGTAATGCATTTAGGCTGTATACACTTATAACAAAAGGATCTCCTCTTACCTGAAACTAAAATATATGTAATCAGAGGCCTGTTAAGGTATAATAGAGGCTTTGTTTTGCATAGATCCTTCTACATACATCCCATGCATACATGTAACAAAAAATCATTTTTTCTTCCAAAAACATAATGCCACAAAAAAGAGCCCAACAAGACAATTGTTAGAAAAAGAAAGTTAAATAATGTTGTCAGAAGTTCTTTTATAGAAGACTGGTATGTAATACTATGAGAAGCATGAAAACAGTAAAAGGCAAAAGAGCTTTGCAAAACAAAGCTGTTAAGTGTCTAATTGACAAATCGTTTGTATTACAAAGAAATCCATGCATTCTCATTTGAAGAGAATGAGATGTTTAGATAAACTAATTCATTCATGGAAGAAAACATGTTGCCAGAAGGTTCAAGTGAGCAAAGCACACTTTTGCAATATTTTCCATGGAGTGTGGAAACACACTTCTAGTACTTAGGCATTTTTATTTACAACAAACTCAGTTAATGTTTGTAATTGACAGAGATGGTCTTGGATATGAAATCTATGAAGGTATACCGATTGAAAAAGAAAAAAATAGTGCCTCGAAATGTAGAAAAAGAAATAACCAACAAAATATTTGTTCAAAATCCGCAAAATACATGTTTTCAGTGGAAATGTAGACGTGTATGCAGCACAAGGCAACAGCCTATTGACAAACTTAGGCCCATATTTATACTTTTTGATGCAAACCTGAGTTGGTAAAACTGGAGGTTGTGCGTGATAGAATGGCGCTAGTCAGGTAAGAATCAGAAAAATGACTCTAACATGATAAGCGCCATACTTTTATCACACAACCCCCATAGATATGACTACTGTCTTAGCAAAGACAAAAGTCATGCCCCCCAGCCCAATGGCCATGCACAGGGGACTTATGTCCCATGGGCATGGCCATTGGCCACAGTGCCATGTAGGGGGGCCCAAGTTAGGCCCCCCTATGCCACTTAAGAAATAAAAAATAAAAATGCAAAATAAAATCAAAATACTTACCTGATATACCTGGGATGGGTCCCCCCATCCTTAGGTGTCCTCCTAGTGTGGGTGGGGGTGGGTGGGGCTGTCCCTGGTGCCATGGAAGGGCACCTGTGGGATCTTTCCATTGTCTCTGGCCATAAAAAATGGCCCATAGGTCACTTAACGCCTGCCCATACCCAGGCATTAAATAATGGCGCTAGGCAGGCTTAGCGCCATTATTTAAGGCCCTCCTCCCCCGTGCCTGAATTCTGCACGGGAGGATAAATATGGCGTTAGGGCCATAGCGTAGGTTTTTGCCCGGGAATACCTACCATGCATCTCATTGATGCAAGGTAGTTTCCCACAACCAAAAACCGACGCAAACTCCACAACTTTTGTGCTAGATGGGTCTAGCATCAAAGTATAAATATGGAGTTAGGTTTGCGTCGGATTAGCATTAAAAAATGACGCTAATCCGGTGCAAACAGAGTATAAATATGCCCCTCAGACTATTCTTTAACAAATGCAGCAAAGGAACTGTCAAACAAAAACAAAGGAAGCGCAAAACCTTCAAGGACATTCATTGGCTTGCTTATCACTGCAGATGTCTGAAAATTCTTTCCATCACATAGAGATGCTCTCTTTGCACCACACTAAAATGCACATTCTAGTAAAAATAAATTATTTTGTAAAAAGTCCAGCTCTGCACCTTCAGGATGTACATGATGTGCTATTAGGAAGTACACCTTCTCAAGTAAGTTCTCCAATAGATGACATTCATATTCAATACTTTGGGAGTCAAAGGCCAAGTAAAGATATTCAGGCCCTCATTACATTGGCAGTCTTTCCAGAAGACCACTGTGGCGGCGGCTGCCGAAAGACTGCCAGTAATAGCGGTTTCCCTACCGCTGTATTACGAGTCATATACAGAAGTCAGCCGAAAAACTGCCACAAATATGAGACTGCCGGCCCGACCGAGGGCTTGAGAGAGGCAGTTACACTACCAGCACTGCCACGCTGACAACATCCCACCCTCCATATTATGACCAACAAGGCAGCACAGAGGTCATTGCATGGCAGAAATATTTTGGTGGTGCGAACCACCATGGTCAGAAGTCTCACCTATACCAGAACAAAAGAGAACACCACATTGGACAGTACGACTACCCCACACCTGAGACACATACGCACATCAAACACACCTGCACACTGCACTATATAACACACCCACCCACAACCCACAATCCTTTGTGACTACAACCACAGACACAGCGAGGACCCATGAACCTATTACTTAACACTCAGACACGATTGCCACATATACACTTTACATGCAGCAAACACCACACAACTGCCCCATTCACACAGTACACACATCACTACTGCATGCAAACACCACATTACACCAGCACACAAATCTAGGCACCCCACACACCCTATTAAGCATAACACACTCCACCCTAGCGCACAACACCCCACCCAAACCACTCCATCATCAACATATCCCATTCACTGATGATGAGTTAAAGGTCAAGGTCGACAAAATCGTCAGGGTAGAGCCACAGCTCTTGGGAGCACAGGTCCATCAAACATCCATCACCAGGAAAATAGAGTTATAGCGGAGGATAGTCGACAGGGTCAACTCAGTGGGCAACCATCCATGCACAACGGACAGTATCAGGAAGAGGTGGAATGACCTACGGAAGAAGGTGCATTCGATGGCAGCATGCCATCAACAAGACTGGCGGTGGGCCCCCACCTCCTCCTCCAGAGTTCACAGCATAGGAGGAGAAGGTTTTGGCAATCCTGCATCCGAGGGCCTGACTGGAATACCCAGAGGACTGGACTCTGGTAAGTCTACCAACACTACCTTTGCACCAACCACTCCTGTACGGCATGCATCACCACCACCCTATTACCCTCAATATGCCCCATTGTGCACTTCCTCCCCCACACCACCATCTTCCAATGGCCCTTCCGCGCATGCAACGCCATCCCACTGACAACATCCTACACAGCCCCCCCAGTGCACAGATAGCACACACAGTGGCAAGCACCACAGCTCCCAGAATGCAACACACCATACCCTTTCAATCCAACCATTCCCATTCCACAGTGGGTCAACTGCACATGAGCATGGCACCTCCGGCATTAACTGGATAACTTGACTGCTAATCACTACATGGAAATTACAGCAATGCCGTCCACTACCTCCAATGCAACATGGCACCAGCCTCACCACCCATCAGCCATGAACAACGCCAGAAGTGCTGCACCAGTCATTGCTATCACTGGGAAGCAAGCCACTGTATGCATCAGACTGTGATACTAACAGGTACACCACCACAATGTAAATCTCACCCTCGCCATCCACAGATATCACTGCCACTGCCACACTGCAGAGGATACCAGAGACAGCAAACCCTTCACTGGATGAAGGCCCCAGTGAGGACTACAACGCAGGATGTCTGGACACTGGTGACTTACATGGCCCATCGGGGACATCTGGTGAGTCCACCAACACCACCCTCACCCTGCCCACATCTGAGACCGCCCCCCATGTGGCAACAGCAGCACAGCCAACTCCTCCTCCATAAACCTGTGTCCCAAAGACTGATCAATCTATAGTGTGCCCCACAGTACAGGGACCTGAGTTGACCCCTCACAACCTAGACTATGAAGATCCTGGCATAACTGGGAGTCGGCACACTGTGCCAGGGGCACAGCAACAGGAGGCCATCACCCAAGTCCTGGAGTATACCAGGAATCCCAGGACAAGATGGGCCAGATACTCAGCATCTTGCAGAAGAACCAGAGGCTGCAGATGGAATTCCATCAGCAGGCTATGTAGCAGTGGCAGGCACAAAGTACAGCCATGGCCTCCATTGCAGGGGTGCTCACAGAACTAACATTCTCCCTGCGTGCGTCCCCCACCCACCAGCAGAACCCTTCCACTAACCACTTACCAATTGTCCCCTCCACATCTTATGCAGCTAGTGGAATGACGGCCCTGCCAGAGGAACCACAGGCCACTGGCCTCTGCAGCTGAGAAACTCTCACGTAAAAGAGGTTGTCCATCAAAGCATCCTGCACACTTTTAATCCAATCCTGTGTGAAGGGGGCCACCAGCCAAGGCAGGAACCAGAGTAGCACCACACAACAGACCTGCAAATAGTCCAAGACAGAGAAAACCGTCACAATAGGAGTCAATTTTGGCCACACAACACACATGCAATACATAAACTTACTCACTAGTGTGATTTTGCAAGTTTAAGGTCACAACATATCACTGTGACAGTCCGAGATATCCAAAACATGCATTTCCATTGGACTATCCACCACAACAGAGATAACCCAAATGAATGTGAATCGCATTGTCTGTGTAAGTTAGGTATCAGATTCATCCATTGGGTACAGTGAGGATGAGTAGCACAACAGACAACATACCTCTACATTGCATTCATGGGATCAGACAACATGGCCAAACCTTGGCTGATGTGATGCTAGCCACCAGCATATCCCACATGGCCATGCCATGTGAGCCGTCACATCACCCCAGATGGGCGAACTGTTTTCCCCCAAAGCCACACATAGGGATGGCTGGACTGGACACCTCCAGTGATATCAGACACCAGGAGGAGCAATGTCACAAGTCAGACAAGAGTACTGTGCACATACATGCAATCAAGTATACACATACCTGTGGTTCATTGGAAGAATTGTTGTATCAACTCTGTCCTCGAGTTTGCTGCATCATCATCATCTGCCTCCTTATCAATGTCCATGTCACTAGCATCAGCCACTGGTCCAGCTGCTACCTCCTCTACATCGAGTGGTACAATGTGATGTCTCTAGACAAGATTGTGTAGCATGCAACAGGCAACAACAATCTGGCAGGCTTTTTGGGGTCTGTAGAGCAGGCCACCTCCAGAGAAGTGGAGACAGTGGAATCTGGCCTTCAGTAGGCCAAAAGTCCTCTTAATGATGCACCTCGTTCTACCGTGGGCCACACTGTAACGGTTCTCCCTATCAGTTGTTGGGTATCTTACTGGTGTCAGCAGCCAGAGCAGGTTAGGATAGCCTGATTCACCTGTGTGCACAATGGTTGGAGCAATCACTAAACTGGTATAGAAATTGGGCAGATTGTGAGGAGAGGTGACATAACAGAAGCACACATACCATGGTATACCTACCAATTAGTCAGGCCCTCTCTCTCTGTAGCTGTGCCATCAGGTGGGGGACATTGCTGTTCCTCATTATGTATGCATCATGCACTGATCTAGGAAACTTGGCAGTCAATTGTGAGATGTACTGGTCAGTGAGACACACCACCTGTACATTCACTGAATAAAAGTTTTTTCGGTTCCTGTACACCTGTTCTTTGGCCCAGGGAGGAACCAAAGCTATGTACCATCTATTGCCCCCATAACATGAGGGATGTGAGCCAAGTCATAAAAGTCTGATTTCACAGTGGGCAGATCTACACATTGAAGGAACATGATGTAGCTGTCCAGGTGTTTGAGTAATGCAAACAGCACATCCTGCAACACTACACTGAACATCGGCTTTGACATCCCTGCAGCCAAGCCCACTGTAACCTGGAATGAGCCAGAGATGAGGAAATGAAGAACAGATAAAACCTTTACTGTGGGAGGGATGGCGGATGGCAGATGTCAGGTTTCAGATCCAGATCCAACTGGGTACACAGTTCACAGATGGTCTGATGTTTCAGACGATATGTCTGGATGATGTGGCATTCATCCAGGGCAGCATGGTCGACTAGGGGCTGGTACACAGGTGGATTTTTCCTGAGCAGCACTGCACGGTACCTAGGAATGGGAGACAGTAAAGGCACATTTATTAATGTAACATTTCTCCTTGTCTACTACAGTACACCTACAATACACTAATTGCATTTAAAATGGCAGTTGTCTGTCCTGCATGCACAGGACAGATAGAAGTGAGCTCATTCCACCGGCGGTAAATGTTCCCATAACAGCAGTTGTCATCAGCATTGCTGAAGTTTCCCCCATGGTGTCCCACTGTTGTAGCATGTAAAGGTGAAGGCATAGTCTGCCATGGCATGGCAGCAGTTATTGATGTTGTTACTCTGTGTGACTGTTGGGTTGGTATTGCACCCTGCCTTTCTCTCCCAACCCCCTCCCTCTCCTCCTCTGTCTTTGTTTGCATCAGCCTCTTCAGGCAAAGGAGAAGGGGCACTGGCGAGTGGGGAAGCTGCAGCCCAAGGGACCCAGGAAGCTGATACCAGCGAGGCCAAGGGGACCAGTGGGATGGAGGGTGTAGTGAGTGCCACGGGGGAGACAGGATCGACGACAACATCTTTGGGTTCCTCTTCTGATGGACGCTTCCTGGAGGTGGCGGACCCATCCCAGCACCATCCTTGTCCGCCAGCCCACTTGCCAGCACCACCCTCCCTGTAGCTCTCCACCCAGTTGCCTGTGCCTGCTCACCCAATAAGGTGGGCAGATGCCCTTCGCTGCAGGCACCTCTGCTGCTGCCCCATTCAGCCCTGCTGCACTCAATGAGGAGTCAATTGACCTCCTGAGGTCAATCTCTGTGGAGCAGTCAACCATTATAAATGCCATCCAGGAACTGGCATCATAGATGCAGCAGTCTAATGCCTACCTGGCAGGCATTCACAATGCTCTGGCTGCCCTGCAGAGATCCTTTGAGGCTCTGGCCTCCTCATTGACAGCAGCCAGTGTCCCTTTGTCTTCTATCATCGCTCCAAGCTACCTGTTCCCAATCCCACAGCCCTCTCCCCACACCAATACAAGACACATTTTCATATGAGCATGCATCCACATCAACAGACACGGTTCACAAGGACAAACACAAGCCACCACCACCATACACACACACAACAGACACATTCAAACATAATAACATACACTCCCTACACGGATTCCCCTACCACCTCCCCTCACACTGACACTTCACCACTCAAACCTGCAGTCACCACATCATCACCGTCCAGATCCTGCCACGAGTGCCCACAGTCCCACCATCACCACAATAACAGACCCCTATACATGCACCTCATATACCACATGTGCACTCAGCACATCTGTCAACACCCCCACATGCAGCACATCCACCCTACCTGCAGGCACCACCACAACATACATTCACACATCCACTATGCCATCTACCTGCATCTCCTCCCCCCTCATCCCACTACATCTAAATGCCCACACTCACCCACCCAACTGTCACACAGCACACACATGACATCCAATCTTTCACCTGCACCCAAGGGACCTCCAAATAAACACCTCTCAACCACTCCCTCTCCCTTCACTCCCAAGCTTTTTTCCCATGACCACCCTTGTATCCCTAAAAAAAGATTCCTGCAGGAATGTTGCCTGTTCCCTCCCACTGTCCCAGTCCCTGTTCCCCCAAAGCGTCCTGTTACCTTCCCCATGCCCCTGCCTTCTATCTCCCAGTCCTTCCATGGTCCCCCCGGTACAAGCCATGCCCCTCCCCCACCTATGGCTTCTACCCCCACAAAGGTCAAGGTTACCCCTCCCAAATCAAAACCCAAGCCCTCTCCCCATAGCTAAAGTGTAAGCCTACGCCCCAACCCAAAGCCAAACCAAAGGATCCCTCTTCCAGACGCAAACCTGGGGACCCCCCTCCCAAACGCAAACTCCCACCTCAGCCCCCCTCCCTCAGCCCTAAGGTGCCTGCATGCCACATTAATTCACCTGCCATGTGGATGCCACTTTAAAGTCAGGAGTAAAGTTGGGGCCATGGACATTGCCCTGTGTACCTGGTGCACTGCATGCATTTGGACTGGCTACATAGTACATCGTTTTTTAAATCATTGACATTAATTTTAATATATCTGCAGCAGAGACCCGTTGGTGTCGAGGGTTACAAACTTGTGCTAACTTTTCTTCCACATGTATGTGTTGCATATGTGCTATTTGTTGTGTGTAGTTTGTGTGTGTGTGTGTGTATTGGTACAGGTGTTTGCAAATGTGTGTGGGCATGGCTAGCCATGGCAGGGTTGTGTGTTGTGTGTGGGTGTGTACTAATGTCCTTCCCTCCAGTGTGTGCTAGGTGGCTGTACTTATGCTTGTTGTCTTCGTCGCCGGCGCTGGTCCTGGAGTTGTGTCATCAGCAGGAGCAGTGGGAAGACTTCAAGTTCGGGTTCCATGGCAGCTGCGGACGTGTCTGTGTTTCTGAAGGTGAGTGTTCCTTTTTATTTGCTTCATTTCCGCCAGGATTTTGGTGGTGTTGCAACCGTACCAGAAACCCTGGAGTGTGCAACCTCATAATACGATCGTCGGAAACATGGCCCAGCCGACCTGAAGATGCCTACTGCCGTCCGCTGCGGTCTGTCTGCCCTGGTGGTACTGGCAGTGACTTGGCTGTGTTCTGTTGGGAACATCGCCCATGGTCATAATATGGCGGTCTGCTCAGCCTCGTCTATGGTTGGGGGGAGTGCCACCTCCACCATGGTATTCACCGGACTGCCAAACTCGTAATGAGGGCTTCAGTTGGTTGTTGAGAACCACACTGAAAAATGTGATATTAGCACAGTGTTAGACAATTTCAAAAATGAAATTGATGCATGTGTAAGAACAACTGCAGAAATTTCAGACAAGATGTGTTTGTTGCAGGCAAACTCACTACAAATCATGAGTCAAAAAATTGCTATTCATTAAAAAACAGACGAGAAAGATCTAGTACAGTGGTTTATGCTTGATTTTTATTTGATTGCTGAAGATAGGTTTTATTGTGCATAAGCCAGTTTATCTGTAAACACTGTATTGGCAAACTGAATGATGATAACATTCCCGCTAGAGGAATACATAACTAATTGGAAGAGTTCCCCATTCTTCCTTACTTAGAAAACCTGAATGTGTATGAGACTATTCTCATACAAATAGTACAGCCTTTCCCAGATATTGTTAGAAGGGAAACCAAAAATACACAATTACCTCCTTTTGAACTATTGAATGTTTGAAAGGTAAAGTTATGTATTTTCCTTTGAATATGAAGGAGAATATTAAAACTACAGGGATAGAGAAGAAGAATCACTAGTAGATTGAATAAATAGAGTTCCTACCAAAGAACACATAGGGGGTCATTACGACCCTGGCGGCCGGCGGTAAGGTGGCGGTAACACCGCCAACAGGCTGGCGGTGTTCCGCCACCAATTATGACCGTGGCGGAATTGCCACGGCCATACCGCCCGCCCCTCCAATATCCCGCCAGGATTTCGCCTGGGGATTATGAGTCCCCGACCGCCAGCCTGTCCGTGGCGGTAGACACCGCCATTGGAAGGCTGGCTGTAAGGGGACTCGGGGTGCCCCTGGGGGCCCCTGCACTGCCCATGCACTTGGCATGGGCAGTGCAGGGGCCCCCAGGCATAGCCCCGTCGCGCATTTCACTGCCCGAATTTCTGGCGGTGAAATGCGCGACGGGTGCTACTGCACCCGCTGCACATCAGCATTGCCACCGGCTCTATTACGAGCCGGCAGCAATGTTGATGTGACATTTCCGCTGGGTCAGCGGACGGTAACACAGTTACCGTGCGCTGGCTCAGCGGAAATATCATAATTGGGAGCCAGGAATACCGCCCGCAATGGCGGTATTCTGTCTCCCACGGCCTCGGCGGTCTTTTTACAAGACCACCGAGGTCGTAATGACCCCCATAATGTCAGGAATCTGTCAGCATGCTTAGGGTTGAAAGGTTTACAATACCTTAACATAGAAAATATATTTTACAAAGATATTGATGTGGAGTGACATGTTAACTGTCTGAGAACAAAAGGTTCCACATCAAAGAAAAGGTTGATTTAGGTGAACCAGACGAACTATATGAACATAACATCTTTCCCCCCTCTACTTCCAGAGATATGATCCATGATGCTTTAGAATTGTACTAAATGAAGCAAGCAAAAGGAGACCCATTTAGCAAATAGGCAACAAGTTTAAAAGCAGGATGTTTTCTAGTGCTGGACAAGGTGATTATTATGATGAATGTCCTCTACAATTCCTGCATTAGAATATCGATGCAGTAGATCGTATTCTGAAGATCCCCACTTTAGGCAAAATATACCATACATATTACACGTTTTGTTTGAAAGGAATTTCTCAGTATTGTCTTATGCTGTAGGCCGTGTTATGAGAACAAAGATACAGTTTAATGACATGCGTGATAGAGATTTTATAGAAAAAGTGCATGGTAAGGATGAGGTACTAGAAAGTAACTTGAATGGTATGGAGTGCCAAAGTGGTACCAATGAATATTGGTTCCGTCGTCATGGTGAGCTGAAATATATATTACCCAATCTAGGTGCACCAAACTGAATAGTTACTTTGTGTTGTGCTCAGTATGCTTGGGATGACCTTTGTGACTTCCTCACTTAATACAAACATTCCAGTGTTTGATTTCAAGTCTTCAGGTGAATTGTGTTCTGTAGATCCTGCAAATGTTTGTAGATACTTCAAGCACAGATTTGAAGTCATGCGTTATTTTATCTGCAATAAAAATAATTCATCACTAGGTGAGGTTGTAAACTTCTTCTGGAGAAAAGAATACTGAGCTAGAGGAGCACCACATATACATATACATTCCCAGTAGAAGAATATTTTTTGGAGGATTGCATCCAAATGACCCAGTTTATACCACCACCCAGGGATAAAAAGAAGAAGGATAAAGATGATGATGCCAGAGATGATGAAGAGGCAAGTTGACACTTAATTGTGGAGTGTGTATTGATGGTTGTTTGGGTAATGTCTGTTCATGCAAAAGCATGACCCCTCAGGAACAACGCAGAATGTTGACCGGAGCAGAGATGGGGAATAGGGATTATGGACCTGGGGTATATTGAGCTAATGGGGGGGGGGTGGGGATTGTTAAACTTTCTTCACAAATAAGTGCTATATTTCTTACGCTGGTTGGTATAGTCTCTGTACACTCTAAACTTTATGAGTGGCTACAAGAAGCTTTTGATATCCTAATACCACTTAGAAAAACTAAACACGACAAAAGAAAACCAACACCTTGGAGAAACACAGAACTTAAAAAGATAAAATAACAAATCCGACAGTTGCAGCGGACCTGGCTCAAAACAAACGACAGCCAAGACAAACTGCAGCTACACAAACTTAACAGAATATACAAGTCATCAATCAAAAAAGCTAAAAAAAAGGTACTACTCGGACAGAATTCAAAATGCTAAATATACAACCAAGGAATTTTATAAAATTCTCAATGAATTTCGAAAACCTACAAGCATGGAAGGAAGTCATCCCACTACTCAAGATTTCACAAACAAATTGGCAACTCACTACACAACCAAGGCTGACACATTGGACTCCTATTTAAAACAGAAGAAAACCATCAGCACCAACCCCTTTCCTAAAATACCCTCTAAGAATAAACCAACCCAGCCTCTACAGTCCTTCAAACAAATATCCCATGGTGAATTTATGGATTTGGTCAAAGCAAGCAGACCTTCCGGTTACTCTTCTGACCCTTGCCCACCACAAATCTTCAAGAACATTCTTCTATCTACTTCTGCTGCCATACCTGTAAGAAGAATCATCAACAACTCTTTAACTACAGGAACTTTTCCTATAGACCTGAAAAAGGCATACATACGACCGTTATGAAAGAAAACAAACCTAGACCCGCAAGACCCCAACAACTACAAACCAATCACATATGGACATTTCCTGGGCAAATTGATAGAAAGAGCAGCATTCGCCCAGATGTCACAATTCATTGAAGACAATTCTATACTTTCAGACTTCCAAACTGGATTCCACCCAGGAAGAGGCACTGAATCGGCACTCATAGCAATCTGGGATGATCTTAAAAACACAGTCGACCGCAATGTAGTTGCTGCACTACTTTTCTTGGACCTCTCGGCTGCCTTTGATACGGTTGACCATGACACCTTAATTCAAAGACTCCACGAAGCCGGCATACAAGGGACTGCTCTCGACTGGATTACTTCCTATATTAAAAAAAGAACTAATATCATCTACTCGTCCCCCTTCTCGTCCAAACCCTAACTCACAAAAGCAGGGGTCCCCCAAGGATCAATCATCTCACCTTTGCTTTTCAATGTCCAGATTATATCATTGCCAGAACTGATCAATGATTTCCATCCCACATGCTACAACTATGCAGATGACACACAAATACTACTTAAATTAGAATGTCCGAAAAACATTGAAAACTCAGAAATCTTCAGTTGCCTCAGAGCCGTTGATCAGTGGATGACCTGGAGCCAACTCAAACTAAATACCTCTAAAACAGAAATACTCATATGTGGTGACTGGAAAAGTTATGACCCTCTGTGTGTCTGGCCTGACGATCTCGGACCACCTCCTCAATTATCAAAGGAAGTTAAAAACCTTGGAATCACCATGGATTCCAAGTTAACTATAAATGCCCAAGTGGACAAATTAGCACGAACAAGCTTCATCACCTTGAAGACTCTACGACGCATCTTCTCCCCACCTCGGATTTCCACACAAGGTGCAAGCTACTATCTTGCTTGTACTATCCAAACTGGATTATGCCAATGGCCTCTACCATGGATCATCTCTATCTGTTATGAAAAAACTACAACGTATTCAGAACTCCACAGCCAGGCTATTATTACATGTAAAGCAGCAAGCCCACATCTCCCCTGCCTTGAAAGCACTACACTGGTTACCCGTTGCCAGAAGATGCACTTTCAAGCTGCTTTGTATCACCCACAAAGCTATACATGGAACAGGACCGCTTTTTATCAGAAACAAAATATCCAAATACATCCAACAAAGAAACCTCCGCTCAAGATTGGCACCCCGCTTCAGAACACCACCATACAAGAAAAAGACTATAGGTGGTACATCCTTCTCCGTTCAAGCAGCCAAACTATGGAATTGATTACCCCGAACTATAAGAGCCACAAATAAATTTCTTGTCTTCAGAAAACTAGTCAAGATTTGGCTCTTTCCTTAATAACCACCATATTCAAACAGCTATGGACTGCATATGCCTATGATGATAAATATTTTTTCTTATTATGTGTCTATTTCTAGTTATGTATAGTTCTTTAGAAAATATGTATCGCTACTATGTCATAACAATAAAATACACACACACTCTTTAAACCTGTTTGACTAAGTATATTTACCCATGGTTCTAATTATGTATTGTATGTACACATATGTGTGCATGTGTGTGTGTATTCATGTGTGTTTGTATGTGTATGTGTGTATCTATCTATATATATATATATATATATATATACATATATATATATATATATATATATGTGTGTGTGTGTGTGTTGTCTGTGCTTGGCATGTTCGTGGGTCATTGCATGGCTCCTGGGTGGGTTATTATACTAGTTATCTATGAATCCCTGCTCTCATCTTATCACACTTATCTACCCATCATCATATGGCATGTCTCTATCAATCTATCCTCCATTCCCACTCTTGACTCATCCCAAATCCATTCTACTACTTTCATCTCCTAAATAACTCTGCCTAACCTCTTCCCTCCGCTTCCACATCTAACTCACCAAACCTCACTCTACTATCATGGCCTCCCAAACAACCCTACTAAATTCTCCCTCATTTATCTCACCCTGCTACTATGATCTCCCTAACCCTTCCCTCTTCCATCCCCCTTTACTCATCCCAAGCCTTTGGGATGAGTAAATGAGGGATATACTCCCAATTAAAACTTCTTGATTTCTTTCCTCCTCCACCCCTCCATTACTCCAGTCAATCTAACTAACAAACACTCATATCCGTGGCTCAAATTAACTCATAATAATACTAAAACTGTACTCATATTTCCCGATACTAATCCATCACAAATTCTTGTCTGGGTTCCGGAGTAGCGTGCTACTCGCCGAAAAGCGCTTCGACGCCTCATCAGGGGTAGTAAGCGCTATATAAATACTATTACAATTACAATTACATATGTTATTATGGGTAAACGTTGCACCAAAGTTTGGTTAAAATACTGATGACTCAGGCCCTCATTATGACCCTAGCGGGCTGGGGAGGAAGGCTGCCATATTACGAGGTTGTTGGTTTGGCCAAAGACAAACCGCTGAATACTGCCATTTTTCCACGGCACGCTGTGCTGGAGGTGAGTACCATGGCAGACCCTGCAATACCGCCAGAGGTGTTATGCACCGCCAGAAAAAGCTGGCAGTCTTGCATCCTGGAGACAAGAATAAGCATTCCTGTCACCAGGTTACACACACACACACCCACATACCTCCACGCATGCACCCACACACTCCTACACTCAAACAAACAGCCCCATGTGACATACATGTCCATTCACACACATATATACACATACACTGCTGCACTCACCTATACACTCCCCCGTCCCCCTCCACATCGCATTCAAGCACCCCTACTCACCCACACCTCCACAGCAACATGCACACATCCCCACTCACCCACGCATTCACACATTCATACACGCACTCACACATGCAAGCATTCAACACCCCCACACTACCACCCCCCTCCTCTGTCAGACAATCACTTACCTCTTCCGTCGAGGAGGTCATCCGGGAGGTGAAGGATACTGGCGCTTCCACTGTCAGCAGTGCACCACCATCAGGACACCTCCGCGCCATATTACTTCTTGTAATATGGCAGGCAGCATCCTTTTCACCACCGACCGCCAGCACAACTTCTGACGGATTTCCACATGATTTTCGGTGGAAATCCCTTAGCATTCGTAATATGGCGGTCTTAAGGCAGTCATCTGGCTACCGCAGCTTGTGAAAAGACCGCCAAAGTCGTAATGAGGGCCTCAGTGTTGTCTAATATTGAGCAATATGTAACTTGTGACAATCTAGAAGAGTCTCAGAACAGAACTCTTAGACAACAAGTCTTGCGATTCCAGTCCCACAAATGTGGCAAATATTGTAGATAGAGATACAGAGCAAAAGGGAAGTACTACTGCAGGAAACTGAAATTTTATGTGGTAAGGGGGGCCCCCAAAGATGGTCCTTGGATTCAGACTAATAAATCCCTACCTCAGTCCTGGTAGAGTCTCAAAGAACAGTCAGCCTTCATCAAAGGACATTTGTTTAGCATTATATAGCACCAACATAAAAGATGAGTAATTAACTCGACTAGATAGAAATCTGACACCAATTTATAAAAATAAAATGTATTTTTACATCATTTTAGAGACCAAAATGAACAGAAAAGAAACATAAAACTGGAGTTGTAGAATTCAGAAGCGATATTAAATCAGTGCAAAAATATACATGAAAACATTGGGGTAAATAGTGACAATCAGTCTCTTCAAGGTCGAGTTACGTGGAACCCTTGTAATGTTAAGGTTGTGTGGGTCCAAGAATGAGGACAGTCAGAATAATTTTACCTAGCTGAGTGCTCTGAGTGCAGTGGTGCTCTGATTCCCCTTGATGCTAAATGGGAGCCGCGGTTGATGCTGGATTTACAGCTTACATGGTACTGCAAGAACCAGGATGAAAAAAGTGACAATATTAGATGGATGTCGTACAGTGTTCTCTCTTGTTGCAGAGTCAAGTGTGGGAATAAGTTGCCGGATTGGTGACTAATAAGCCTTGGGAGCAGTAGGGGCAGCAAAAGGGTAAGGGCACTTCGCAGAGGTCACAGGAGTGAGGTAGCAGCCTGAAACTTTGGGACAGGCAAGACTAGAACTCCGATAATAGACTGGACCATTTGGTTTATGTTGATCCCTCGATGGGCCCGATGGCTGTGTTTTTTTGGTTTCTTGAAGCCTGTTTACCTGCAGTGCGCAGGGTTTGATACTACCAATCCAGAGGATATTGATCGTGCTTATGGCTTCTGCAGGGGTCCGACAAGCAAGGGAGACAAAGTTCGAGCCAAGGATGAAGTTTGTCCTCAAAGTTCCAAGTTGATCACAACAGGGACTTTATAAGTATTTGGGGCCCAGCTAATCTGTCCCTAGGGTGTCCACATCCGGTGGGATGGGGCACCTTTTCTACCCAGAACCCTCTTTTCTGGCACACATAAACATGGCAGAAAACTTAGGCCCATATTTATACTTTTTGACGCAAACCAGTGCCGGCGCTGGTTTGCGTCAAACATTTTACCACCGGCTAATGCCATGCGGGCGCCTTATTTAAGGAATGACGTTAGCTGGCGCTGCGGACTGGTCAGAGTAAAAAAAAAAAAATGACTCAAACCAGGCAGCGCCGGCGTAGGGGAAAATGGGGGCCGTGAGTCAAAAAATGGTGCAAGTCAGGTTTGAGGCAAAAATCATGCCTTAAACCGGACTTGTACCATTGTTTGACCCACAACCCCCATTGAAATGACTCCTGTCCTAGCAAAGACAGGAGTCATGTCCCCTTGCCCAATGGCCATGCCCAAGGGACTTCTGTCCCCTGGGCATGGTCATTGGGCACAGTGGCATGTAGGGGGGGCCAATTTTGTTTCTAAATACTTACCTCAACTTACCTGTACTTACCTGGGATGGGTCCCCCATCCATGGGTGTCCTCAGTGGGTGGGCAAGGGTGGCAGGGAGTGTCCCTGTGGGCAGGGAATGGCACCTCTGGACTTCTTCCATGGTCAGAGACCATGGAAGTGAGGCTACAGGTCCTTTAATGCCTGCCCTGACCCAGGCGTTAAAAAACGGCGCACCTCAGGCTGTGCGCCGTTTTTCAGGGCCCACCCCCTCCTGTGCGTCAAAATGACGCTGGAGTATAAATAAGGCGCACATGCCTTAAAGTCATTTTTTGGGTAGGATCGCCTACCTTGCATGTCATTAACGCAAGGCAGTTTCCAGCATCCAAAAAATTACACACACTGAGGAATTTTGGCATCCGCGGGCGTCAAAGTTTAAATATGGTGCACAGTTTGCGCCGAATGTGCGTCAAAATTTTTGACGCACATTCGGCGCAAACAGAGCATAAATATGCCTCTAAATTTTGTCACAGATTTAAGAGGCCCTTGCACCACTTAAGTGTCACACTAGCCTCATTTTTCTTATCCTAAGGCAGGGATAATGTGGTCTTTCCCCACGCCATATTTACAAAATGGTGCAATGCATGCATTACACCACGGTGTAACCCTTTGCGCCACATTATGCATGCACAATGCTTAATGTATGAAAAAGTGCATCATTTTTAATGCATACTAAAAGCACCCATTAAAAGGGTGCACACATTGTAATCAATTGGCCTCTTTGCACTTTACTCCACTATTATTCCTAATACCGCCATGGTGTGCCATATCATAAGTATGTCGCAGGCATGCTGGCCTTAAGGGGATGCGGGGGCTGTCAAGAAAAGTCCATTGGATGCAGCACCACTTTTCCTAAATTCGGCCCTTAGGGTACAGAACAGCCTACCGTTCCTGGAGGCGTGGTCAGCCATCTGGGGGATGTCTAACCACACCTGGCCGGGGGCATTACCTTGCATAGGTAATTTCCCACCTGTCCTGTACCAGTTATATCTGGTAGAGGGCTGTTTCCTCCACTGGGAGTCAGTCCTGATTGATATCAGAGTTGGTGCAGCCTTTAAAGTTCACCGCCTTGAAGTGTCTATTTACAAGCCTTCATGAGCAGAGGGAATTGTAATCTCCTTCCTGCTCATGCTTTTGTTCCTGAGTCATGGGAGTCTTTACACTTCCTAGCAGGAGGTCAGAAAATTGTGTTGGTGGCAGCAGGCACAGGAAAGCGTGGGCTTACCAGCCAAAGAAGAGGAAAGCTAGGAAAACCAGGTGGCTCCCTCTAAGGTCTCCACCTGAGTGTATGCCACATCACCCTTAACACAAGAATCATGTCAGGGGTGAGAAAGCATATTGTTTGATACCATATTTGGCATATGTCAGCAGTACCATAATGGAGTGTTTAACCTCGAGTAGGCGCGGATGCCAGCCCATGTTATCCTAGGCTTGCACTTACATGTCCACACACCATATACTAGAGTCTTATAAGGGGGTAAAGTCTTTGCCAAATTGGGTTCACCAAAGTGAAAATAACAGTTTTATGGAGAGCGCCGGCACTGGCGTGTGGGCAGCAGAATCCACTGCAGTGTCATAACCGTCAGCAATTGGAGAAAAAATTGGGGGTGAACATACAGAAAGGGGCACCTTCCTACAACTCCACTAAGTGTTGTTTGGGATTCCCTACACTTGTAAGAGTGAAGAGTGATGTGTCTGCAGTCAGATACAGTTACTGGGAAATCTTATAAAATACATATACTCCGAAAAGTAATGAGGCTTCAAAACTTGTCAGTGATTACAATACAGTGTACCTGTTCATGTGCAATGGCAAGATTGACATTCAGTTTGTGGCATACAATTATTTTGCTGTAGCTCGATACATCAATTCGTATATAACAAAGTCAGAAACAACAGAGATGAAGGATGTATGATAAGAGAGAGCAGCAGAAAAGTATTTAAGTAAAAAGCTTTTTCAGTTTCAGTTTAAAAATGCTCTCACACAGAGAAATTGTATCCTTTCAAAGTTGTGACAGACGTAGGGCTTGATTTAGATCTTGGTGCATTTGCTCCCTCTGTCACTTTGCTGTCGGATAATCTGTCCTCCTAATAGGCAGTCCACCCTCTCTATTTAGATGCTGGCAGGTCTACGGATGATAGTCCGTCCATGTCCCACTCTCTACCTCTGAGTTTTTCAACCAAATCAATGGCATGATAGGCAAAAGCAGTTGTTGGAGGGAGTACAGTCAATAATTTCACCGGACCAATCACAATGTGCCTTCCCATTTATGTAACTGTGGTTGGTAAACCCCCACACCTGAGATGATGGTTTTGAAGGGATATAAGGTAGCAGCTTACGATTTTTTCTTTTTTCTTCAGCATGAACCCGATCGTCGAAATTCTTCCTTTGCTGCTGCTACATGACTCTGAACCAAATCTGTGGTCGCTAGAATCAGAGGTAAGCATCTTTAATACTTTTTTCCTTTTGAACTGTCTATTTATATTAGCTCTGGACTTGTGCATTTTTAAGTTTGACTTGCAATCAATTTATGACAAATGTGTTATGCATATGTGTGTAAAGTTGTTGTACAGAAACCCACCTGTATTAAAATAATTTCATTATTGTCAAATTTGGTGCACGCTTCCTTCATGATAATGGACATTTACACAAAAGATGACAGTAAACGGTATTCACAATGTGTTCATACAGATGTGTTTCCTCATTTTTTTAAATTATCAAATTAAAAACATACGCATTACATTTATTATGATTTAGCAAATGCACTAGACAAGGTAAAACATTTTGTTTTAAAAAGAATAAGTAAAATCATTGTTAGTCCTACACTGAAATCATTTCATCATCATTCATCATCTTATTAATGTAACATTTCTCCTTGTCTAGTGCATTTTCTGTATTTGACTAAATTTAAATTAACTTATTTTTTTTAAGGTACAATGCATATGTGTTTATTTATTCACTTATTGAGTTTAAATAAACACATGCATTAAAATATAAAACATTTTTTTGGTCTAACTGTCCATTACCGTGATGAATTCTTGCACCTAATATGCTGTGTCCATCACATTCCTTTTTTACTCATGTATGGACTTTACAAATAAAGCATCAAAAAATATGGTTGTATTTCCTGTCATAAATGTAAATTACACATTCATTATTAACATTTTTATGACTCAATGAATTGTAAAAGAAAAATAACATTCAGACTAGCTTTGTCAAATTAAGTTCTTTTTAATTAAATCAAAACATAAAAGAAGAAGAAAAGGCTTTACCATGATGACAGGCTGTGGTTGTGTTGCCCTTAATGTGCCTCCTATACACACTGACAAATGGTAACCTTCTCTGGAAGGGGCATCTTGTGGGCACCGAGCAGGCACCTCAAAGATCTTTGATGCGAGGGGTGGGTTTTGGTTTGGCAGGGGTTACGAAGAGGTAAGATGTGAATTTGAGATGAGGGTAGGAGAGTGTGAGAGGTTTGGGTTTTGGAGGTTGAGGGAGCTGGAGTGGGTGATGTGTATGTGTCTATATGTTTGGGTGTTGGATGTGGCTCTGGTGTATGGTGTGCATATTTGGATGTGCGTTTTTTGCAGGTGTTTGGTATTTGGGTGAGTGTGAACATTTGGTTTTAGCTGGTGTTGTTTTGTGTGTATGTGTGCTTTGTGTGAGTGTGTTTGTTTGAATGTGTTTTCTGTTGAGGTAGTTGGTGTGGTTGTAGTGGTTGTGGGTGTGGTAGTGATTGCGGGTATGCTGGTGGTCATGGGGGTGGTGGTGGTTGTGGGGCTTGTTGGTGTGGTGGTGGCTGTTGTGGTTGTGGGTGCTTTGGTGGATGTGGTGGTTATGGGTGTGGTGGTGGTTGTGGGTGTAGTGGTGGTTGTGGTAGTAGTTGTGGTGGTTGGGGTTGTGATGGTAGCTGTGGGTGCAGTGTCATTAATGTGTGTATTTGTTTCCGTGTTTGGTTGAGTTCCTTCAAGTTTCTGTTTATGTGTGTGTGAGTGTGAGTGTGCTACTTGTGCCTATTGAAGTAGGTGCCTGGGGGACAGGGGCAGGGGATAAAGTGCCTGTGGCAAAGGAGACTTCAACCCTATTAGGTGGTTGGGTTTAGCCAACGGGGGCAGCAAGAGGTATGGTGGAGATGGGTCTCTGGGTGGTGGACAAGGATAATGTTGGTTCAGTTCCTGTAGGGTCCATCACCTCTATGAACAGGTAGCTTGTGGAGGCCTCCGGAGATGATGATGAGGTGGTAGCCTCCATTCCAGTTCCATCACCCTCCATGTCACTGTGTCCATCAATGTCAGATGCTTCACCACCTAGAAGACAGTGGCCAGCTGCTTTCACACATTTTGACCAATGTCCTATTTGCCTGTTCTCGTGAAGATGCTGTAAAGACACATACAATAGTTGTAATGCTTCTGTTTAAATATAATTGATCATTAACTTTTTTCTCAAAATATTTTCAAAATGTGCATATTTCACCTGTCTGAAGGCTTTTAAAATGCGGTTTATTTTTATCATTATCTCCAACACGTAGGGAATATCTACAGAAACCATTTGGTCACAGTTTTATAATTTACCATTATTCATCATATAGTATTTTTTATCAATTCGCTTAACCACTTTCAATTCTCTCCAGGAACAGTTTAACACCTCTGAATGATTCTGATTTGTTGTTTTGAATAACGAACTTAAGCCACAAAAAATTAGTCACAAACATTCTTAAGCATTAAACCACTTTTGTGTTTTTATTATTTTACCAAAAAAACACAAATTTGTAGTAACCTGTTGAGTAACTGCAGGAAGTTGGCTCTGTATATACTTCCTCAAAGTAAGAAATAGTGTGCACAGAGTCCAAGGGTTCCCCTTAGAGGTAAGATAGTGGCAAAAAGAGATAATTCTAATGCTCTATTTTGTGGTAGTGTGGTCGAGCAGTACGCTTATCAGAGGGTAGTGTTAAGCATTTGTTGTACACACACAGGCAATAATTGAGGAACACACACTCAAGACAATTCCAGGCCAATAGGTTTTTTATGTAGAAAAATATATTTTCTTAGTTTATTTTAAGAACCACAGGTTCAAGATTTACAAACAATACTTTAAATTAAAGGTATTTCACTCAGGTATTCTAGGAACTTTGAATAATCACAATAGCATGTACAGTTTTGACAAAAATGGCAATAAGCTATTTTAAAAGTGGACACAGTGCAAAAATCAACAGTTCATGGTGGAGGTGAGTAAATGTAAAGTTCACAGGTAAGTAAAACAGTTACAGGGTTCAAAGTTGGGTCCAAGGTAGCCCACCGTTGGGGGTTCAAGGCAACCCCAAAGTTACCACACCAGCAGCTCAGGGCCGGTCAGGTGCAGAGGTCAAAGTGGTGCCCAAAACACATAGGCTTCAATGGAAATAGGGGTGCCCCGGTTCCACTCTGCCAGCAGGTAAGTACCCGCAACTTCGGAGGGCAGACCAGGGGAGTTTTGAAGGGCACCGGGGGGGACACAAGCAGGCACAGAAAGTACACCCTCAGCAGCACAGGGGCGGCCAGGTGTAGGGTGCAAACAGGTGTCGGGTTTTCAATAGGAATCAATGGGGAGACCTTGAACGATGCAGGCAGGCACAGGGGGGGGGCTCCTCGGGGTAGGCACCACCTTGGCTAGGCAGAGTGTCGCCTGGGGGTCGCTCCTGCACTGGAGTTCGGTTCCTTCAGGTCCTGGGGGCTGCGGGTGCCGTGTGGTTTCCAGACATCGGGTTCCTTGAAGCAGGCAGTTGCGGTCAGGGGGAGCCTCTGGATTTCCTCTTCAGGCGTCGCTGTGGGGGCTCAGAGGGGTCAACTCTGGTTACTCACGGGCTCGCAGTCGCCGGGGAGTCCTCCCTGTAGTGTTAGTTTTCCCCAGGTCGAGCCGGGGGTGTCGGGTGCAGAGTGGAAAGTCTCACGCTTCCGGCGGGAAACATGTAGTCTTTAAAAGTTGCTTCTTTGTTTCCAAAAGTTACAGTTTCTTGAACAGGGCTGCTGTTCTCAGGAGCTTCTTGGTCCTTTAGATGCAGGGTAGTCCTCTGAAGCTTCAGAGGTCGCTGGACCCTGTTGGATGCGTCGCTGTTTTCTTCGAAGTAAAGAGACAGGCCGGTGGGGCTGGGGCCAAATCAGTTGTCGTCTCCGTCTTCACTGCAGGGCTTCAGGTCAGCAGTCCTTCTTCTTCTTTAGGTTGCAGGAATCTAGTTTCCTATGTTCTGGGGGCCCCTACATACTAAATTATGGGGTGTATTTAGATCTGGGAGGGCAGTAGACAATGGCTACTGTCCTTGAGGGTGGCTACACCCTCTTAGTGCCTCCTCCCTGACGGGAGGGGGGCACATCCCTATCCCTATTGGAGGAATCCTCCAAAACCAAGATGGAGGATTCCTAAAGGCATGGGTCACCTCAGCTCAGGACACCTTAGGGGCTGTCCTGACTGGTGGGTGACTCCTCCTTTTTTTTCTCATTATCTCCCCTGGACTTGCCGCCAAAAGTGGGGGCTGTGTCCAGGGGGCGGGCATCTCCACTAGCTGGAGTGCCCTCGGGCATTTTAACACGAAGCCTGAGCCATTGAGGCTCACTGCTAGGTGTTACAGTTCCTGCAGGGGGGAGATGTGAAGCACCTCCACCCAGAGCAGGCTTTGTTTCAGGCCTCAGAGGGCACAAAGGCCCTCACCACATGGGGTCAGAAACTCGTCTCTCAGCAGCAGGCTGGCACAGACCAGTCAGTCCTGCACTGAACAATTGGGTAAAATACAGGGGACATCTCTAAGATGTCCTCTGTGTGCATTTTTTAATAAATCTAACACTGGCATCAGTGTGGGTTTATTATTCTGAGAAGTTTGATACCAAACTTCCCAGTATTCAGTGTAGCCATTATGGAGCTGTGGAGTTAGTTTTTGACAAACTCCCAGACCATATACTTAATATGGCCACACTGTACTTACAATGTCTAAGAATAGACTTAGACACTGTAGGGGCATATTGCTCATGCAGCTATGCCCTCACCTCTGGTATAGTGCACCCTGCCTTAGGGCTGTAAGGCCTGCTAGAGGGGTGTCTTACCTATGCCACAGGCAGTATTTTGTGTGCATGGCACCCTGAGGGGGATGCTATGTCGACTTTGCCTTTTTCTCCCCACCAACACACACAATCTGCAATGGCAGTGTGCATGCGTTAGGTGAGGGGTCCCTAAGGGTGGCACAACACATGCTGCAGCCCTTAGAGACCTTCCCTGGTCACAGGGCCCCTGGTACCACTGGTACCTTTTACAAGGGACTTATCTGTGTGCCAGGGGTGTGCCAATTGTGGAAACAATGGTACATTTTAGGTGAAAGAACACTGGTGCTGGGGCCTGGTTAGCAGGGTCCTAGCACACTTCTCAGTCAAGTCAGCATCAGTATCAGGCAAAAAGTGGGGGGAACTGCAACAAGGAGCCATTTCCTTACAGTAACCTTATCCCTTGATATGTCATTATTTTACTAATACAGGTCAGTGACATAATCTAGACTGAGTCATTTGTCAAAACCTATAAAAGTATATCGTTTTTGGTATGTAAAAATATGTATGTTAAATCAAATAATAAATGTGAGAAAACTGTGCTGATTGCAGAACCCTCATAACATTTTGCCTCCATTTTTCACTTTTTACTAGTGTTTCCCTGACTCTGATGGTGCCCTGGGTACTGCTAACTAGTCCCATGGCCTGTGCTGTGTGTAAAATGAGTATGCAAATTAGGCTAATTATAAATGGCTATGTCAACTTACCTATAAGTCCCTAGTATATGACATGTAGGTTTAGGGACCCCAGCATAGGTAGTGCCCCCATAGGTGCATTGCCAAGGTGCTCAGTGTCTTTTTAAGGGCAGGCCTGCCTTGCCGGCTGGTTTTAAAGTAAAACTACATGCAAATTCGACTTTGGAATTGAAAGTACTTCCAAAATCTTAAACTACCTTATTTTTACATATAAATCACCCCGTAGGTGTGCCCTATGTTCCCCCAGGGTTGGGTGGAGTGTACCTATAAGCAGGGACCTTATAAAATATGTTTTATAAGCCCTGGTGAGGAAAGATAGCCACATTTGTGATCTGCACCTGGACACTGCACTCTGAAGGACTGCACCAGCTGCGACCTTGTGCTTCACATCTAAAAGACTTTGCTTGTACTCAACTGTTTCAAAGAGGGACTCCCTCCTTTCTACAGGTAAAAAATAGCTAACTAGAGTCCCCTGCAGCAAAACTGAAGGAACTGACCAGCCGACCAGTTGCTAGTGATCAATTTTGGATTTAAACAAGGTGCATTCTGGGACTTGGAGTTTAAACCCTCAACAACCAACTCAGAGCTAATGGAACCTTGGGGTGAGATGTGGACTCCTATAGGACCTTCAAACACCTTCTGAATGAAGATCCAAAAGTTTTGAGAAGATTGGAGAACTTTTGGAACAAAGCTCCATAAAGGGTCTGACCCGCTGTCGAGAGTTAAGCCGGTATATGTCTACCGTGACACGGCCTGACTTGCAGGTTCATTCCGCTGAAAAGCTCCAGAGCCCCAGAATTCCAGGATTTCGCCCGGGGTCATATTGTGAGGAAGAAGATATGGTTCCAGCTCATGACAAAACTTGATAATGGTTTGCCTATTTGTATATGTTTTTTTAGGTCATATCCTATTCTTCCATATTGGCAAGGTATGGAACTGTACATGTAAATATAGTCTGAAGTATTGTGATCACACATGCTTACTAATGAACATAAAATGAAAAGCAATTCATTAGTCCAATTTAATAAAATTATTCACTACGTTGTGTAATTTTCGTACTTTTTGGATAATTATTAACAATGAATAAAGCATTACCTACGTGTTATTTTTTATATATTAACAAACTTTTTATAGTACGTTTATAAAATGTTTGCTGAAACATGCAAATTGTGCAAATTGAGAAAAGAAATACAACACCAGTCTTATTCAACAAAACTATATGCAATAAGGCAAACTCTGGAAAAAAACAAAGGTGCAGGTGTTTCCTGTTGTGGCAGGGCCTCCTTGTCTGGGGCTGAGGCAGATGTAGTTTGGCCAGATGTTGATGAACTACAGACAAGGGAAGATGGTACTGGATAAGCTCTGCACATATAGTTAAAACAATCATGCAGCACCCTAGTTAGGAAGCCCAAATTGGAGTTGAGGTTTTCCATCTGCTAATTATGGTCCCTCTGCAACTGCTTTATCTCCCAGAGCTCTGTGAGGACCTGGCCCATCACTTTGTGAGGCTGTTGATAGCTTGGTTGATGGTGGCCTGGGTGACAATGAACCCAGTGGCCGCATTTTTCTGGCCCACAGATTCCCTCCCACAGACTCTGGCCTCACTTCCCTGTGCCCTTGACCCAGTGTGCGCCATCCCAGTGGGTGCTGGCTGAACTGGGGGTGGTGTTGGCTTAACAGTAATCAGGACTGGGGGGCACACGATTGGTGTGATGGTCCTTTGGAAACAGGAAGTGGAGGTATCCAAGGACTGAGATGCGGTAAGAGCTGGGGTGGGAGGTGAAGGTGTACGTCGAGTAAGACTCAGTGGAGCAGTCTGCCCAGACAGACTAGATGGATCAGGCTGCTCCTCATCATCCGGACTTGCAGGAGTAGAATCCTCATGGAAGGCTTGCTCCTGGTCTGGCGTGGCAGTATCTTCTGATGTTGTGGCAGATGGTGGTCCACATACGCTTGGTGTTAGACCTATGATTAATTAAAAATAAATAGTCTTTTAGAAGCCTGGATTGCACATCAAATTAGTGAAAACGTTAAGCAACCTAAAAGTTAAAATACAATTAATATCATTACTATAGATTTCAGTTGTTTGTTAATAAGTAACATAACAGTTTAAATTACACACACAACTTCATCAGAAAAGCATGTATAATGACGTTCAGAAATGTCAACATAATATGAAGTATACATTGTTGAAGTAAGCCTCAGCAAGGCCTACTAGTGCAAGGGGTTCACCTTTCTCTGCACAAAGTCCTCAGACCATGTAGGAAGAAGTTGGCACAGAAACTGGAATAAAAGACAAAAGTTTATTAACCTCATGAGGTGGTACTACAGTTCAAACAGCACCCTAGGGTAATGTCTGAAGTAGCACACTGAACTGAGAGAGCATGGTCCTTTTATACCCACACAGGGGCTAAAAGGAGATGGTACAATTATGGAAACAAGACTTGTATACATGTAAGGTCATGTGGAAAATGCACAACCGACAGGTAGGAGGAGCTAACAGTTTCCAAGGACTAACAGCTGCAGACCTTACTGAGCATGTGCGAAAGTAAGAGATGCTAAATATAACTTGTCACTAGGCAGATTTCAAGAGCAGTTAACAGAAAGGTAGGACAGAGCACATGGTGAGCACATGGCAGCATGTAGCAGAGAAAATGGCTGCCATGAATACAAAATGGATTCCGCAAAATGCTCACAATAGTTACTAAAGACAAGATGTCTTCTGCTAATGCTTAATCTAATCACTGCTAAATTACAACAGACGACCCTTTCAGCATTAGCTGAAGACATTCGTCTTTCTGGGATAATCTAAATATTCATCTTGTATTTTTATGCTCATCATTTCAGCTATTTCCTTATCTAACATATGCTGTGCCTTCATTTCTGTAATATTTATTTTGGTAGGCATACAAGCAGTAATACACATGGAGCAGAACATTGGACCACATTGAATACAGATACAGCATGTAAAAAATATTGCAATTATTACACACAGGATAGTCAGTAGTTTCCAGCCCCAGGCGGAAACAAGAGCCCAAAACCATCCAGAAAAAGTCCAAGTACCAGTCTCTGTATGGATTTCTGCAGCAATTTTATGCAATTTAGATATTGCATCATCTACTGAAGGTTAGTGATCCGGGATAAAAACACAACAACTACTACCGATGATTCGACATGCACCACCTCGATCAGCTAATATTACATCTAGTACCATACGATTTTGGAGCGCTACAATCCTCGCAACTTGGAGCTCCTCAGTAATATTCCAAGTGCCAGAGCTGCCTGATTGGTAACAGCTTCCACAACCCTAGTCAATTGTCTCACTTTCCTACTGTTTAACGCAACACCTACAAAGGGGAACAGTCCTAAATTTTAATCAACATATTGTTGCAGGCTAGTATCCGTTTGGTCTACCTCATTTGTACTTATTTCCCTTTTATATCTATTGTTAATTATGTCATTGAACAGTTTTAAATCTCGGTGATATGATGCAGGAGCCAAAAACACAGGGGGTAATAGAAAAGATACATAACACACACCTGACCACCCAACAGGTAGTTGGTAATATCCATAGTTACCGCAAACAAAATATGTATTATGTGAAGCTGTAAAACTACTATTATTTACACTCTCAATAGTTAAAATCAAGGTACAATCGCTTATCCCTACTGGAATTCGTCCAATGCTTCGTATACATAAATCTGCTTTAGTTTTTGTAACAGAAATCACAAATTGTTCTTTCTTATCCGAGTCTCTTATATTTGTGAAGACATATGGGGCCTGATTCCGAGGCCGGCGGGCGGCGGTCGCCGCCCGCCTGGCGGGAACCGCCATATGGCCGCTCCGCGGTCGAAAGACCGCGGAGGCCATTCAGGCTTTCCCGCTGGGCTGGCGGGCGACCGCCAGGAGGCCGCCCGCCAGACCAGCGGGAAACCCCTCCCCACGAGGAAGCCGGCTCCGAATGGAGCCGGCGGAGTGGGTATGTGCGACGGGTGCAGTTTGCACCCGTCGCGTATTTCAGTGTCTGCATTGCCGCCATGGAGGATTCTCCAGAGTAGCGGAAAGTCGGCGGGAGACCGCCGACTTTCCGTTTCTGACCGCGGCTGAACCGCCGCGGTCAGAATGCTCGACGGAGCACCGCCAGCCTGTTGGCGGTGCTCCCGTGGTCGGTGACCCTGGCGGTCACCGACCGCCAAGGTCAGAATGACCCCCATGGTATTGAAACATTGTCCGGTTGATACTCTTCTGATTCCCATTTAGTTCCTTTAGCTTGGGGATACCCATCTTTGTCTTGGTAGCACACTTTATTAAGGCGAAAAAGAAGTCCGCCCTCTGTACGTTTTCCAGATGCAAACATAAGCATGTACGAAGCTTGACAAGAACCATTGTGTGAAAAAGGAAGAGGAATGAAAGGTGTTCCTCCTTTCTTTTGATGCGCAGGTATCATTCCACATACCCAACAGTTAGTAGTATTTGTAGCATTATGAGTATGATGCAACATCTGAATGAAAGTATTATTGAAGTACGATTGACGGTGCTTCTGCTCCTGATAGGGACGCGTAAAGTAATAGTGATCCTCTGGTACTGGAGTAGTGGCAACAAAAAACTCACGAGCAGGAGACTTCTTTTCAATAAACCAAGTGATTATTGCTGTAACCAGCAAAACAACAATAAACCCCATAATACTAATGATCAATTTGTTATTCATTTTAGCAACAGTGATAATCGACCCTTTCAGAAATGAATTAAAAAACAATCGTTGGAGCTCTTATCCCTGGGCAGCTGCTGATTTCTTCACCACGGGCCAAGACGGGTGTCACTACTCTAATGCACGGCTGATCCACCCCCCTTGCCACATTGGCTCTCCGTTTCACTAACCCAGGGCGGTAGCTCAACTAGTCTTTTCAAAACAATTTTCAGATTCTTTCCTTGGTCTCAAATTATATCGCAACACTCCAGAAGTCGTATGGTCCGGGAAGACCTCTGCAGATTCGTCAGGTGATATAGCACGGCCTTTCTCCGTAGTCAAAATCTCTCGATGATCGGTCAGCACAGCAGGTTCCACCAAGGTAGGTAGCACTCTCTTGCAGTGAGTACTATGGACCCAATTCTTTCGGTTCGTCACTCGAACTGCTGTCCTTGTCGCAAGGAGGACCTGTTCTGGGCCTCGCCACCTTGGTTCCAAGCTGCTTGATCTTTCAAAAGACTTAATCATCACCTGGTCACCAGGTCGGAGTTCATGGCCTTCACCTGTAGATCTGTCAGGAAGTGCTTCTCGAACCTGTTGATAAATAGAAACCAAATTGTTGGTTAACTGTGCCAAATAATCATTCATCAGGACACAAGGTACATCATATACAGATTTTGGTTTAGGAACTCCCCAAATATTCATTGGTCTCCCAAATACTACTTCATAGGGGCTAAGGCCAAGTTGGGAGTGTGGCACTGACCTAATAGACAATAATGCCAATGGTAATGCATCCGGCCAAGTTAAGGATGTGGAAGCCTGTATCTTCGCTAATTTCAGCTTCAATGTAGCATTATACCTTTCCACCAACCCTGCTGATTGTGGGTGAAAAACCGCATGGAACTTCTGTTTGATCCCTAATCCTTTCAGGACATACTTAATAACTTCCCCAACAAAATGAGGTCCGTTATCACTCCATAAAAGTCTGCAAACACCAAACCTAGGGAAAAATTCTTTCAAAAGCACCTTCGCTGTGGTAATGGCAGTATTATCCTTTGTGGGGTACGCCTCTATCCATTTACAGAAGGCACAAACCACCACCAAGACATACTTTAAATTGTTGCAGTGTTCAAGCTGAATATAATCCATTTGTAGAACTTCAAAAGGTGCAGTTGGTGTAGCAAACCCTCCTGCAGGAGTACGTGTCCCTTTTCCAGGATTGTATTGTAAGCAGATCAAACAAGACTGTACTACTCTCTTAGCTGTACTGGAAATTTCTGGATGCTCCCAAACTTGCGTAAGCAACTTCGTTATTGTTGAAGCTCCAACATGTGCCAGCCCATGTGCCATCTGAACCATAGGTTGTACAAAAGCTATAGGCAATTTCCATTTATCCATCTTCTTATTCCGCCAACATCCCTCATCATCCAATTCTCCATCTTTAGACCATTGCTCACGTTCTTTCACAGAAGCAGATTTCTGTATATCTAATACGTCTTGTCTAGCATTATGCCAACGTTCAGCTTGTGACTTCACTACATACATAGAAGTAGTACTTCGCTGCATCGCAGTCTCACGTGCTACACGGTCTGCAAGAGCATTACCTTGCCCTATCTTATCGGTCACTTTCTTATGTGCACTACATTTCACAATATCTAGTTTATTTGGATATGTCAATGCAGTCAAGAGGTTATGCACTAATTCTCCGTGCATTATCTGCATCCCGTGGGATGTGAGAAAACCTCTCTCCTTCCAAAGCAAACCAAAATCATGAGCCACTCCAAAAGCATAGCGGCTGTCTGTGTAAATGTTCACACTTAAATCAGTACTAAGCTCACATGCTCGTGTCAAAGCTATTAGTTCAGCTGCTTGAGCTGACTTCTGTGGTATACGAGCTGTCTCCACTACCGTGTTTATTATGGTGATTGCATATGCAGCTGAGGTCGTACCATCTGGCAACTTCAAACAAGACCCATCAACCCACAGTTCCCCGTCTACATCTAAAAGGGGCGTATCTTGTAAATCAACACGACCCTTTGTCTGTTCTTCGGTAAGGAATATACAATCATGTGTTTATTGTGACTAAGGCTGAGTCACCGGATATGGCAACAAAGTAGCTGGATTTAGTGTCGCACATCTCTTCAGTGTAATGTGAGGAGCCAACAATGTCAACTCATAACCTGTCATACGGGCGCTAGTTAAATGTTGTGTCTTTGTTTGATTTCAAAGAGCATCAACCGCATGGGGTACTAGCACCAACAGCTTATGTGACAAAACTATCCCTTCACTCTGACGTATTGAGACAGCTGTTGCGGCAACTGAACGATAACACCCAGGCAACGCTCGAGCGACAGGATCAAGTACTGCTGAAAAATATGCACAGGGACGCTGCTTATCGCCATGTGTCTGTTCTAAAACTGACAATGCACATCCATCTTTCTCGTGTACGTAAAGTGCAAAAGGCTTCATGTAATCTGGAGTACCTAACACTGGTGCAGAACAAAGGGCTTGTCGCAGCTGCCGGAAAGCAGTCTCACATTCATCTGTCCATGGGAGGGGCATTGGAGTATCTTTAGTCAAAAGTGCTAGCAAAGGTTTGGCAATGTGTGAAAACCCTAATATCCATTGCCTACAAAAAGAAGTAAGACCAAGGAATGCACGAACATCTTTCTGAGTAGAGGGTACTGGTGTGTCTAAAATTGCTTGAATACGATCTGATGTAAGTGCACGGCCCGCCTTAGACAAAAGGTGACCTAAATAGGTTACCTTTGGTCTACAATATTGCAATTTTTTTCGTGACACTGTATGATGGTGTGAAGCAAGAAAAGAAAGTAAGGACAAAGTGCACTTTTCACATTGCTCCGGGGTATCAGCTGCCAACAAAATATCATCAACATATTGTATGAGAGCCACACCTTCAGGCAAAACAAAGGAATCAAGTTGTCGTTTTAACGCCTGACTATAAATACTTGGACTCTCCGTATAGCCTTGAGGAACTCTGCAAAATCTAAATGATCGTTTATTCAAAGTAAAACCAAACAAATATCGGCTGTCAGGATGAATAGGGATCGAAAAAAAAACATTCTTCAAGTCTATCACAGAGAACGTAGTTGCTGTCGGGGGAACCAAAGTAAGGAGTGTCGTTATGTCAGATACCACAGGATATTGTGGTATCACAATCTTATTGACTTCTCGTAAATCAATAATGAATCGGTAAATCCTAGTATCAGTATCCTTTTTCAGAATAGGAAGAATCGGACTGTTACAAACATTATACAGAACTTCCTCGACAACTCCAACTGCAAAAAGATCATGCACAATTCGTGTGAGTGCTTCTTCGCCCTCCTGTGAAATTTTGTATTGAGGCCAACGTGGCAATACAGCTCCCTCCTTGACACTAATATGTACCGGTGGAATAATCATTTGTCCCACATCAGTATCTGAAGTAGCCCACAAAGTACTAGGGAGTGAAGCTAATGCAACATCCTCTTTAACAAGACAAACTCTTTCCATCACAGGATGATTATCATTTAAAATAACACGCACCCCTTCAGGAGAGCATCGTATTGTAGCCCTGAAATACTTGAACATATCAAGACCCACAATATTGTCTGGTGTATTTGGAGAAAGCAAAAATGGACATGGAGCAGTAAATTTATCAACATGGAATGCAAGTGGTTGTGACAATGGGCTAGGGGAAGGTGTTCCATCGAAACCTATTGATGTAATGGTTAAGCCAGACAGGGGAGCCCTTGGAATCAATTGTTTAGACAAGGCGCTACGAGTAGCTCCTGTATCAACCAGAAACTGATCAGTAAGACCCAAAACATGTGCTGTAACATAGGGACCCCTCTGATTTACTGGAACTTCAACTGATTCCTTACCCCATCCTAGGCAATCCTATGCATAAGCAGAATCTTGGAAATCAGGCTGCACATGATCAGACATCTGGTATTGGTTCCGTCTATCAAAAGTGTTAAACCCATCCTTCCCTCGTGTATTAGCATCAACCCTAGCATGATCATTTGTGCTTCTTCTAGGTCCTGAATATCCTGAGCGATTTCTCATTTGTCCCCGACCACGTGAACACTGCTGAACACGTAGTGCTGGACAATCGGCAGCCCAGTGCCCAAATTTCTTACAATACGCACACTGATTATCAGACAAATTCGAACGAGTGTAAGAAGAACCATAAGATCCACGTCCACCTCTATCACTACCTCTAAAAGGCGGACCATAAGCTTGAGCCAACATAACCTTCGTCTTTAATTCTTTAATCTTTTTCTCCTCGCTACCTTTTGCTTCTAATTCCTGTCGTTCATAATAGTGAGCCATAGTCAAAAGAGAAACCGGAGTAGAGGTAGTCCATGAACTTTCACTAGCTTTTAGACGACTAGCTATTCCTGGTAACAGATTTGTGACATATTTATCGACAAACAAATGTCTGCCCGTATCATCTGACAATGACTGACCGCTAAAATCATGAAATGCTTCTTCAAAGCATGTAAAGAAATCAGAGACCGATTCATCTGCCTTTTGTTTACAAGACGCTAAAACAGTCCAATCTATCTTTTTAGGGGGAATAATCGTTTTCAACTTAACTAATATGGCTGCAGGAAGATCTAGAATCAACTGATATGGCTTTTTCGCAGGTTCCCTATCCCCGTCCATCTGTTCTATTTCTTTCCATGATGCTCCAAAAACTGTACGATCATCAATTTTACGAACAGTTCTCCACATATCTGGCGGTAATATCAATCCGAAAAATAAATCAATCTCAGCCAAAGTCATAGTACAAGAACTAATTGCTCCCTCAACTTCCTCATAAAAGGTGGCTGGATTTTTCCGCGGGTCAGGTAATGCTGTTTTAAGTGCCATTACATCTGCCCTATTCCAAGGAGTATACACCCAATTATAAATAAAATAACCCTTAGCATCAACAGAAGTTTTATCATCATTTGTACCCAATCCTTTAGGAGGAACATACAAAGGCGCGGCCTCCCGCATTGGTTTCGCTTGAACTATTATAGTCTTATCTGTTTCAAAGATGGAAGCTTGCGCCCCTTCGGTCTGAGATGCTCGTGCAACTGCGTCCGCAGCCCTTTTCTCTTCTTGCAAATGGACTGCCACAATACGTAATTTCATTAAACGCCTGATTGCATCAGCCACCTGGGAGAAGACAAAAAGCCCATCACGCATTTGCTTATGATCAGCTGCTATATCATCGGGCTCTAACTCATCAGAATATTTCCGATATAGTTCAATAACTTCTGAGCCAAATGCCTCAGTAAAATATAGCTGCTCCTTTTCCGTCCACCCTTTCATGTTGTCTAAAAGTTCAGAAGCAGAAACAACCTTTCCTTTCCTTGGTCTCAAATTATATCGCAACACTCCAGAAGTCGTATGGTCCGGGAAGACCTCTGCAGATTCGTCAGGTGATATAGCACGGCCTTTCTCCGTAGTCAAAATCTCTCGATGATCGGTCAGCACAGCAGGTTCCACCAAGGTAGGTAGCACTCTCTTGCAGTGAGTACTATGGACCCAATTCTTTCGGTTCGTCACTCGAACTGCTGTCCTTGTCGCAAGGAGGACCTGTTCTGGGCCTCGCCACCTTGGTTCCAAGCTGCTTGATCTTTCAAAAGACTTAATCATCACCTGGTCACCAGGTCGGAGTTCATGGCCTTCACCTGTAGATCTGTCAGGAAGTGCTTCTCGAACCTGTTGATAAATAGAAACCAAATTGTTGGTTAACTGTGCCAAATAATCATTCATCAGGACACAAGGTACATCATATACAGATTTTGGTTTAGGAACTCCCCAAATATTCATTGGTCTCCCAAATACTACTTCATAGGGGCTAAGGCCAAGTTGGGAGTGTGGCACTGACCTAATAGACAATAATGCCAATGGTAATGCATCCGGCCAAGTTAAGGATGTGGAAGCCTGTATCTTCGCTAATTTCAGCTTCAATGTAGCATTATACCTTTCCACCAACCCTGCTGATTGTGGGTGAAAAACCGCATGGAACTTCTGTTTGATCCCTAATCCTTTCAGGACATACTTAATAACTTCCCCAACAAAATGAGGTCCGTTATCACTCCATAAAAGTCTGCAAACACCAAACCTAGGGAAAAATTCTTTCAAAAGCACCTTCGCTGTGGTAATGGCAGTATTATCCTTTGTGGGGTACGCCTCTATCCATTTACTGAAGGCACAAATCACCACCAAGACATACTTTAAATTGTTGCAGTGTTCAAGCTGAATATAATCCATTTGTAGAACTTCAAAAGGTGCAGTTGGTGTAGCAAACCCTCCTGCAGGAGTACGTGTCCCTTTTCCAGGATTGTATTGTAAGCAGATCAAACAAGACTGTACTACTCTCTTAGCTGTACTGGAAATTTCTGGATGCTCCCAAACTTGCGTAAGCAACTTCGTTATTGTTGAAGCTCCAACATGTGCCAGCCCATGTGCCATCTGAACCATAGGTTGTACAAAAGCTATAGGCAATTTCCATTTATCCATCTTCTTATTCCGCCAACATCCCTCATCATCCAATTCTCCATCTTTAGACCATTGCTCACGTTCTTTCACAGAAGCAGATTTCTGTATATCTAATACGTCTTGTCTAGCATTATGCCAACGTTCAGCTTGTGACTTCACTACATACATAGAAGTAGTACTTCGCTGCATCACAGTCTCACGTGCTACACGGTCTGCAAGAGCATTACCTTGCCCTATCTTATCGGTCACTTTCTTATGTGCACTACATTTCACAATAGCTAGTTTATTTGGATATGTCAATGCAGTCAAGAGGTTATGCACTAATTCTCCGTGCATTATCTGCATCCCGTGGGATGTGAGAAAACCTCTCTCCTTCCAAAGCAAACCAAAATCATGAGCCACTCCAAAAGCATAGCGGCTGTCTGTGTAAATGTTCACACTTAAATCAGTACTAAGCTCACATGCTCGTGTCAAAGCTATTAGTTCAGCTGCTTGAGCTGACTTCTGTGGTATACGAGCTGTCTCCACTACCGTGTTTATTATGGTGATTGCATATGCAGCTGAGGTCGTACCATCTGGCAACTTCAAACAAGACCCATCAACCCACAGTTCCCCGTCTACATCTAAAAGGGGCGTATCTTGTAAATCAACACGACCCTTTGTCTGTTCTTCGGTAAGGAATATACAATCATGTGTTTCTTGTGACTAAGGCTGAGTCACCGGATATGGCAACAAAGTAGCTGGATTTAGTGTCGCACATCTCTTCAGTGTAATGTGAGGAGCCAACAATGTCAACTCATAACCTGTCATACGGGCGCTAGTTAAATGTTGTGTCTTTGTTTGATTTCAAAGAGCATCAACCGCATGGGGTACTAGCACCAACAGCTTATGTGACAAAACTATCCCTTCACTCTGACGTATTGAGACAGCTGTTGCAGCAACTGAACGATAACACCCAGGCAACGCTCGAGCGACAGGATCAAGTACTGCTGAAAAATATGCACAGGGACGCTGCTTATCGCCATGTGTCTGTTCTAAAACTGACAATGCACATCCATCTTTCTCGTGTACGTAAAGTGCAAAAGGCTTCATGTAATCTGGAGTACCTAACACTGGTGCAGAACAAAGGGCTTGTCGCAGCTGCCGGAAAGCAGTCTCACATTCATCTGTCCATGGGAGGGGCATTGGAGTATCTTTAGTCAAAAGTGCTAGCAAAGGTTTGGCAATGTGTGAAAACCCTAATATCCATTGCCTACAAAAAGAAGTAAGACCAAGGAATGCACGAACATCTTTCTGAGTAGAGGGTACTGGTGTGTCTAAAATTGCTTGAATACGATCTGATGTAAGTGCACGGCCCGCCTTAGACAAAAGTTGACCTAAATAGGTTACCTTTGGTCTACAATATTGCAATTTTTTTCGTGACACTGTATGATGGTGTGAAGCAAGAAAAGAAAGTAAGGACAAAGTGCACTTTTCACATTGCTCCGGGGTATCAGCTGCCAACAAAATATCATCAACATATTGTATGAGAGCCACACCTTCAGGCAAAACAAAGGAATCAAGTTGTCGTTTTAACGCCTGACTATAAATACTTGGACTCTCCGTATAGCCTTGAGGAACTCTGCAAAATCTAAATGATCGTTTATTCAAAGTAAAACCAAACAAATATCGGCTGTCAGGATGAATAGGGATCGAAAAAAAAACATTCTTCAAGTCTATCACAGAGAACGTAGTTGCTGTCGGGGGAACCAAAGTAAGGAGTGTCGTTATGTCAGATACCACAGGATATTGTGGTATCACAATCTTATTGACTTCTCGTAAATCAATAATGAATCGGTAAATCCTAGTATCAGTATCCTTTTTCAGAATAGGAAGAATCGGACTGTTACAAACATTATACAGAACTTCCTCGACAACTCCAACTGCAAAAAGATCATGCACAATTCGTGTGAGTGCTTCTTCGCCCTCCTGTGAAATTTTGTATTGAGGCCAACGTGGCAATACAGCTCCCTCCTTGACACTAATATGTACCGGTGGAATAATCATTTGTCCCACATCAGTATCTGAAGTAGCCCACAAAGTACTAGGGAGTGAAGCTAATGCAACATCCTCTTTAACAAGACAAACTCTTTCCATCACAGGATGATTATCATTTAAAATAACACGCACCCCTTCAGGAGAGCATCGTATTGTAGCCCTGAAATACTTGAGCATATCAAGACCCACAATATTGTCTGGTGTATTTGGAGAAAGCAAAAATGGACATGGAGCAGTAAATTTATCAACATGGAATGCAAGTGGTTGTGACAATGGGCTAGGGGAAGGTGTTCCATCGAAACCTATTGATGTAATGGTTAAGCCAGACAGGGGAGCCCTTGGAATCAATTGTTTAGACAAGGCGCTACGAGTAGCTCCTGTATCAACCAGAAACTGATCAGTAAGACCCAAAACATGTGCTGTAACATAGGGACCCCTCTGATTTACTGGAACTTCAACTGATTCCTTACCCCATCCTAGGCAATCCTATGCATAAGCAGAATCTTGGAAATCAGGCTGCACATGATCAGACATCTGGTATTGGTTCCGTCTATCAAAAGTGTTAAACCC